>NC_092859.1:3043817-3068958 GCF_032062135.1 Pyxicephalus adspersus
ATAAAATATTTATAATAAAACTATCAAATATAAATAAATGTATAATAAAAATAAATTGAAAATTAAAATGTCCAATAAAATGTTTATTATAAAACTATAAATTATAAATGTATAATAAAAATAAATTTAAAATGTCTAATAAAATATAATAAAACTATGAAATATAATAAATTAATAATAAAAAAAATAAAAATGTATAAAAACTAATATATAGTTAAATGTGTAATATAAAATAAAAATAGTTTGTAAAATTATAATAAATTATGTATAATAAAATTATAAAATACAAATACATATTTATTAAATATCAAATAAAAATATGAATTTATAGACATATACATACCTAGATAGATAGATAAAAACATTATTACAATACAATTACAATTATTTAAAGATAGATGGATGGATATATACATACATATATATTTTCATAGATAAAAGAAAGAACAGATACAATGGATAGATGGATGTACAAATGGATGAATGAATGGATGGAATAAAAAAATAGGTAAAAAAAATGGAGAAAAATAAATACTAAAAATAAAAAAAGATATATAGGAATTGAAACAATATACAGAAAACAAATTATTTTAGGATACAGAAAAATAAAATGAAAGGTATGTATAAATAACAATAGGCAAAATATAGTTTTTACAGTTTTGCTGACTTTCACAGGATATATTTAAACCAGAATCTACTAAAATGGACTTCAATTAAATAAAGTTGGCAATTTTTACACACTATATGGGTTAAAAAAGTTGTATAGTAACTGGGGAGATGAGATTACACATGCTGATTTTTTGGAGCCCTGCACACAAACCTAGCACAATGAATGTGTAGCAAGTACTTGTTAAAACTTAATTGTTCAAGTAAAAAATTAGACAGATTGACTAAAAGAAGCTTATGAGAGTTTGTAGTTAACCCTTCATTTAGGCTCACTGTACAAGATCGCATTTTGGTTGTTTTTTTATTGGTTTATTTATCAATATCTTATTTTTTAAACTTTTTGTTCTAAATTAAAAACTAAAGCGCCAATGAGGGCCAATTTTTTTATCTCAAATTTTTCTTTGACCTTGGTAACCTTGGATGTGACAGACCTTCTAAATTCTACCATTGCACTTGTTGATGTGGCAGTATCAAAGGGAAATTAGCAATAGCTAGAATATAAGGTCTGAGCCATGGCAGGGAATAGCACGCTAGAAATCTCCATTTACTGGGTTTGGCATTTTTGGGTAATAAAAACAAAACAGTAAAACCCTAACAAAAGAATTAAAGCCAAGAGATATGGTTTAGATACTTCCATTTACTGTAAATACACAAAAATAAAATATTTAGAATATTAGCCAGTGTATTGAATTCTACCTGAAAATAAAGCAAAATTCTTTCACTCAAGTGTAAGAACACAAACTGTGGCTATAAATGCTAACACTTAAAACAATGATCAACACAAACAACACTAGGTTCTCCTGTAAAGTGTATAACAAACTAATGTGCCTCGTCTCTGATTTTTTATTACAATTTGTTATTATTGAAATCGTTACAAACTTTACATGAGAGCACAATGCTATCTACTGCCGTGAACATAAACATACAATATTTTTCTAATGGCATATTGAGTTTATATTCCAATATAAATTACGAATGGTTATGGACAATCACCATGACCTCTAAGTCTTGGCCTTGGTGTTTTTATGGACAGTATATTTCCCACCTTCTCCAATAACTATAAGTATAAAATATTTTTTTCTGAGAACATCACAAAAAATGGCCACACATTTGTTAATTAAGTCAAGATTAACAATAGACAGGTGTTTTGGCATAGTGTATTAAACAAAGAAACAGTTTCCAATTTCTAAGCAATGGTTGGTTTCACCCAGTGTTACAAAACATTTAAACACAGTGCCTTGTCCCACTGTTATATGGGCAGACATGTATAGGATACAAAACTAAACAGGTAATTTTTATCTATTCAGCTTTACATATACCTCTGAAAAGTCTTCTAAAAAAAAGTTCTCTAACTAATATTCTTTGTTAACTACACTATGCCTACACTACACTAAAAAACTATCTGTCTATTTTCTATCTTTACCTAAATAATGTATGATCTTAAAGGGGTTGGCATAACCATCATTTGATTTTATAAATAGGGAGGATTAACTTTTCTCTCTATCTCTTTTTTCTCTAAATCTTTTTCTCTATCTCTTTCTTCTTGTAAATAAGCCCACATTTGTTAAATTCATCCCTATGGCTTTTTGCTTAAGCTATGGTTACAGTGTCTTAACAGAGTGTACAACTGTCTCCAGAAACATAGATAGCTCAAAGTTTCCAAACAGATTCTGGAACAGCATCTTTGGAAGAGGAGTTTGTGGTTTCTAGAAAGAC
The DNA here is from genome assembly GCF_032062135.1 of Pyxicephalus adspersus. NCBI lineage: Eukaryota > Metazoa > Chordata > Amphibia > Anura > Pyxicephalidae > Pyxicephalus > Pyxicephalus adspersus. Next base: position 3,046,200 of record NC_092859.1, read on the forward strand.
ACACTTTCAGCCCTGTAGTATGTGTTCTTGGATAAGGAACACATGGTACACATACTACACAGGAGTACTGCGGCTGTGCTCATCATGAATGAATGCAGTTGTGGGAATCATCCTGTGATGATTCCCACAGCTGCATTCATTGTTGAGTACAGCCGCGGGACTCACACTGACAGAAGGGGTACCACGGCTGCTTTCATAAAAACGAGAGGTATGCTATCAAAGAAAAACCAAGGAAATATTATAACCAATATTTTCATGGATAAGGAAGCCTAACAAGATAACCAAGAGGTAAGAAACAAAGTGGATGAAAAGTAATTGTTTTGAATGTATTTTATGGCAGATTTAAGACACGGGTCAAAACTGACCAGTTAACATTATGGATAGTAACAGTAAGATAAGTATATATGAAGGGTAAAGGAGGAATCCACGTTTATGTGCTTCCACTACCAAGCTGAGGTGAGTAAGTCAATATATATAGTGGCCAAGGTCTAAAATGCAGTACTTATTGAGCATTAGGTTAAGCAACAACACAACATCTGTTCATTTCTAAGAGTGCCTGACCCTGCTTGTGAGCTTGGCAATCTATGAGCTTTGATGTTGTGCTTGGCAACCTGGACCTCCTTCCATCACCATCAGGTGTGTTAGAATGAGTATGCCACTCAGCTGGACAACTAACTGACAACCAGTTTGTACAGCAAGTGGTAGTGTGTTTGTATACAATAGTGCTAAGATCAGGCACCACAGCACAATGACAACAAACCTTTAACACAACTACAAATGTACACAGGAGTTGTGTGGCGGCAGCATGAGTGCAAATGTAAGAGTATAAAAAAAAGAAGTAAAAACCATGACAATTTATTCATAAAAGGAATATGTACATAATACATTCAAATACGTATTTCAATATGTGACAATGGGACAAGGGCAACAAGGGGGGCAAGTAGCAGTTTGGAGTGGAAATCATGCATACATCTGTACGGAATATTTGTGGAAAAAATGACAAAACATTGCTGAAAAATTGCTAAAAAAAGTCACATCAATGGCTACCATCCAAGTATGGTTACTTGAAACCCCCCCCCCTCCCCCACAAACCGGTCCAGATAAAATAGTAATAATGTAATAATGAAAATGCATATGGATATGTAAGCAAACATAAAAGTATCAAAACAACAAGTGCAACAAATGTTACAATAAATGAATCAATTTTGTGAATGAGTGAATGAGTAATGTAACATAAAAATGTGGCACTTACCCAAAAGAAAATAAAGTATTTTATGATTTAAATTGACCTGTAATGAATTGTAGACGCGCACAGAACAGAGAGCAGGTGTGCGCTAATTAATTGCTATGACCTCACCATTGACAGCTTAACAGATCTTTCTGAATCGCGCAGCTGACAATTATTCACCCTATTTGGCGGATTCTCAACCCCATTGCTCATTTATCAAAGCAGGAATCTAGCTGGGACGTGAAGGCGAGTGTACTAGCACTCGGCTTGCAACAAAAGGCCTCGTATATTGGCACGTATTTCTGCGAGCTCGCTTGATAAAACAGGACCAATGTCTTTCGGACAGATGAAACCAAAGACTAAATGTTTGGCGATAATGAAAACCAAACACCACATATTACTACCTCAGAACCTGGGCACCTTGCAGTGAATGAGTTGACTGTAAACACCTCTGTACACCAAAGCATTCCAGAGCCAAATACGAGGCCACCTGTGTAATAAATGGTTAAAACTAGGTCTTGCAACATGACAATGATCCCAAATACACCAGCACATCTAAAACAGATAGCTGAGAAAGGTGCAATCATATGAGATTGATAAAGTCATACAGGTGCTTCTAAATCTGCTAAAGGTAGTTCTACAATCTATCAAATCATGGAGTGCACTTATTTTACTACTCATGGTTTCTACATTTCAGCTTAATTTTTGTAAAATAAATATTAGCAAAAGATCTGTTATGTTTTTACCTGGTTGTTCATTTTTTGCTTTTTGTAGCCTGTCCCTTCTGCAATAAAGAACCTGCCTGCCATTTTTAGATTTTAAATTATAGTTTGGCATTAAAACCACACTGCCAATCCAGGTGTCTGTAATACACATAGGGCTGTAGCCTAGGGTGGCATGGCCACTAGAGGGCGCATTAAGACCTTCCAGCTGCACTGTTTTGCCAGGTACAGACTGTTCAATCTTTGACCAATCAATGACCCTGGGGACCTTCTGGTTGGATGTCATTAGATGATCACTGGTAAGTGAGATGATTTTCTCTTACACACTCTCTACATGTAGAGTCTCCCCCAAGGCAGTGGTTTCCTGGGATTAGGAATCGGTACCCGCACCACATCCTCACTGTCAGGCTGAACATTACGTTAAAAGCATTCTTTCAATGCAGTTGGGAAGGAGAGATGGCACAAGAAAAAAATATGGAGTAACATTATATGGTTATTTGTGTTTTGAAGGTTAAAGGTTTCTTTGCTTAGCACTCACTAAGCCATGATGAATGATATGAAAAGACCTTGACATCAAATTAAAATTATTTTTTATTGTTAAAAACACTTTTTACCCTTTAAAAGTTTTCATATTTTAGCTGAAATATGAATACTATTCACATTGCCCCATTCATAAAAGTATCAGCAAGAATGAACCTGTTTACTAATAGTTTTACAATGTTAGCCCCGTACAGAAAGTGGCAGTCAGAATTTTATAAACTGCCTTAAATGTAGAAAATGCCACAATGGAGATTTTTTTTAAACATTCCGATCACCACTTTTCTCACATTCACACAAGTGGTGATCGGGGGCTCACCTAAGTAAAAGGAACTATGTAGCCCACTTTCAAAAATTGCAGTAAGCTACCCTATTCAAGTGAATGGAAACTCTGATCACCAGTTTAAAGTTCTTATGACATGGCCATTACCTTATTAATTGCTTTTTTTTATAAACGTGGTGTTACAAAAAAATGTTTAAGAAAAAAATGAACAGAAAAGTGGCGATGTGCAACAAGTCCCAACACGTCTGGTGCTCTCTTCCTTTCGTGCTAATTTACCTTGGACCAATCCCATATCAACAATACAAAGGTTTCAATGAGTTTATTTATATAAAAATTCTATGAACTTGAAACCTTCTGATTTGTTGTCTGAAGGCATATCGTATCTCCTGGCTTCTTAGGCTGTAAACGATGGGGTTGAAAAGTGGGGTGATCAGTGTATAAATTAAGGAAAGGCTTTTGTTAAGGTTGGCAGAATAACCACTTGATGGTGCTCCATATACACAAAGGAGAGAACCAAAAAAAACCGTAACAACAAGAAGGTGGGAGGTGCAGGTAGAGAAGGCCTTCTGTCTCCATTTCGCGGTGGGACTTTGAAGGATGGTGACAAATATACCAACATAAGTTAAAAATATAAATGCAAATGGAAAAAGTGTGACTGTCACTGAAACTATTAAATCTTGTATTTTTATAGCAAAAGAGTTTGAGCAGGAAAGTTCCAGAAGAGCAACTGTATCGCAGAAGAAGTGGTCGATGATGTTGGCTTCACAGTAATGTAACATGGAGATCTGGGAAGCTAAGATTATGGATGAAATGATTCCTAAAAGCCAAGACCAGAAGATGAGATGATGCTGGAGTCTAGTGTTCATAATGGACATATAACGCAAAGGGTGGCGGATTGCCAAGTAACGATCGTAGGACATCACAGCGAGTATAAAGCACTCAACGGTCTCAGAAACACAAAAGAGGAACATCTGAAAAATGCAAGGACCTAAAGAAATGATGAGGCCGTCTCTTCTGGTGACATTCAGCAGAGATGGTACAATACAAGCAGAAACCAGTATGTCACTTGTGGCAAGGTGGCCAAGAAAAAAGTACATCGGAGAATGAAGATGAGGACTTGTGGAGACTAAACCAATTATCAAGAGGTTTCCAACTACAGTCATTAGAAAAATCCAAAGAACTAAATAAAATACAAGGTTTCTGGAAGTACCGAGGTTCTGAAATCCCAGAAGAAGAAATTCTACACTTAAAGATTCATTCCATAAATATTTGCTCTGAAATATTGAAATTAAAAAGGGGTTAAAATGAATACCTATGTAGAGGAGCTGAACTCGGTTAACTGTTGCCCAACAGGAAAGAAAGAAGTCATTTTAAAATACGCTTTTTTCTTAGCGCTTATGGGTGTTTTAAACATTTGAACAGCGCAAACATTTTTTTTTAGGGCTAAGGGTAATATGTGTGCCAATAGAAAGAATGCTTTCTTAGGGGAACAGTGACTTTTAATGCAAGCTTAATGCAAGTAAAACTGCCGGCTCCAGCAGCGAGCTCATTTCTGTTACTAACTTCCCTGGGAATACGCCAGCGCCTGACATTTAATTGGTGACTTGAGCGAAGGCTTCCAATTTTGGATCGCGAATATGAATGCACGACCGAGCCTCCGATTTTGCTTGATAAATCAGGGCCAATGTATCTGCTCCAACTTACATACAAATTCAATTTAAGAACAAACCTACAGTCCCTGTCTCATATGTAACCCGGGGACTACCAGTACAAGTGATACAATCCTTTCAAACACATACACCAGAAAGATACAACTGCAGCCAAAATTTGGGTAAGTTCAGCAAAATTCACTCATACCAAACTCCTAATCCTAAATCATAACTAAAAGTACTAATAGACAAAAGACACCTGTTTTCATTGCAAGGGTATTTGTGGTTTTTGGAGGTGAAATGCCTAACTTTTGTCCATTTGGACTGAGTACTGTCTTTTTACAAAAAATAAAATTAATAAAAGAATAAAGGATGGATATTGAGCACATGTATGTGTCATGGACTTCTATTTTACATGAAAGTACATATGGTTCGTATACCAAATATGAGAGAAAAAGGACAGCTTGGACAATTGTTACCAGAACATTTTGTCCCAGAACATGGGTTTATTTCCCAGGGTGTGGAAACAGCCAATGGGGCTTTCAGATACCAAGAGGCCACATCTGCAGACCCCCACAACATTTAGGGTATAGATTGTAGGGATTAAGCCCAGTCTCTAAACATGCTACCCTCAGTTTTGAAGGAGTATTAGGACATGAGGGGAAGCAAATTCACTAATCATTTTTCCTAGCTAACCAGGCTTCTATGGGTCATGTATGGAAAGGAACGGAGGGTGGGGTGCTTGCATGTTGCTCCCACGTTTAATAGCCAGAAAATTTCAATGTCTGAAGAAAGGTCTAACTTTAATATCTAATGATGGAATAGAAATATAAACAAATGCCACACAATGTACAGCTTAATGCATTCAAAGATCCCCCTAATTTCTTGGAAAGGTCAAAATATTAACTAAAAAAATGTTTTTCTCATTTCTCTTTTATCTTCTCATTGATTTGTTAAACAATATCTAATCCATCAAATGATTATTGTCTCCACAAAACCATAATTTGATTTATATATATATATATATATATATATATATATATATATGCACAGTATATATACACTATGTGCATAAAACATCCTTAATATGATTTCAAAATATAGATTTATTTAGTAAAACATAAACACATTCCTTCAACATATTATGTTCTCATCATGTATTCACCGTTCTCGTATGAAAAACAATGTAATAAAAGAAAGCCATTGTACTAATGAATACACCACAGACAATAGGGATACCTTTAAATGGTGGCTTTGAGAGAACATATTTGAGGATCTAATTCCCCCCACACAGAGCAAAGCGGATATATCATATGGTGATGGAGGTTCATCGTTTCAACATAATATGTATGTTTCATGAAGATCTGCCTTTATATATAGTCAGAACACCTGGAGAAAAACAAATGCTAAACTACAGGGACTGTAAATCCATGAAGATGATTAACAAAAAAAAAACAAAAAAAGTTGATTAGGAAAATGCAGAAATAAATTATAATGAATAATAACTTGCAATATTATAATTATATAATTATATAATTCTCATAATACACAACAAAGTGCCCACATAATGTCCTTTTCTTACTGGTATGAGAGAATAACAAAAGAGAACCTGTGGAAAGTTGCCCCCAAAAATATATAATATATATAAAATAAATGACCATATGCATTTTTTTATTATATAGCATAAACAAGGCCAAAATGAGCTGGCACTGGTCATGTAACAATCTGATTGGTTGAGAATGGTGTACGAAGGGGTGAGGCACAAGCAAGTTTCACGTCGTTGGAGTTACGGGAAGTTTTTGTTTCTCCAGGGAAAGTCAGCAAAGGACATTCACGCTGGGATGTCACAAACACTGGGGGAGAAGTGTCCTTCCTTCAGCACTGTCACAAAATGATGTCCCGTAACTCCAACTACGTGAAACTTGCTTGTGTCACTGAGACATTCTTAGAGTTTGTTACACACTTTACATGCGACACAGCACCATCTATTGGTGGTCAACAATAATTAACAAAAATCATTTAAAAGTAAGCGACCCCCTCGTAACCAACTCTAAACCCAAACAAAACAAAAACATTTTTAGACTGAGCCCATTTGTTTTTTTTCCTTTTAGAAAATGTTTTAAAAATAAGACACAGTAGATTTATTTACATTAATGTTATTGACATCCCTGTCAATTAGCATTGTTATGTTAGCAGTGGCAATCTTATTTGCTCTCTCGGTTTATACTTGAGTCATAACACGTTCCTGTATTTTCAGGTAAAGAGAAGTACCTTTACATTGCATTATATTTACATTCAGCCTGACTTAAATTCAAGTACATACAGTAAATTTTGTTAAGTGGACAGTCTCCATTTCTTTGTAAAATAAATATTTATAAACATAACAGTCACATATAACTATATGCAAGTTATCAATAAACATCTCTTATTTTCTTCATTTTTGGTCTGTTTAAACAGTTCATCTCTCACCTCTGTACACCCCTCTTAGACCAAAGCAAATTTACATTTTTACTGTGGGCTTGGTTTATTGGTAAAAACATTTTTAATTTCATAAGATAGTAAAATAAAATAGTAGTGCAAACAAGGCTTTCTTCAGGTGCTATTGTCTTAAATATTTTATTTTTGTGTAAGTATGTATGTATTTTTATGGTTCTGGTATGACACCTGAGGGGTTTCAGTGAGTGGATTATTGTTAATGAAATAAATGTATGCAATATGTTATTCAGTCACGCACTGGGATTCGTTAGTAATTATACATGTTCATAAGTCTCAATTTTTCCTGAAGAAGTGGACATAGTCTGCAAAATGTGTCAGTCTGAAATTGACACCCGATTTAGAGGGGAACCGCTTTGACCTCTGTTTATTGATTTTATGCAGAAATTATGTTTGTTATGCATGTTTTTTCTAATTAATTTTAAAAGTATTTAATAAAAAGTTTGATGTCTTTTTATAATTTTGCTTGGAAATTAAATGCCTGAAAAGTCCCTTTGTTGGGTTCTTTAACCATCTTTTTTGTATTCTATATACAAGTGTATACCAGGAAATATGCACTTTTTTTGCTACTTTAATTTGGTGTAGATCTTATTTTTTTCCCCAAATAGTTTTACTCTAGATAAAAAGTACATAATAAATATTTGTCTAAAATAAAACTAAAATTCTAATTCTGACACAACTCAACTGAGTTATTAAGGAAAGCACAGTTGTTTTGCCGTGTGGCTTTCTAAGGGGAAGTAGAGAGAGTTAGAGGGGTATTACTAGAGGGTATCACTAAAGTCCATTCAATGTCACAAGCTGGCTGAAATTTTATAATCAGAGACAAGTGCTGAAGGTGGAGATAAGAAACCTGTCTCTTGCTTCTCAATGGTATGAGCGAACTTAAGCTACGTACACACGGCAGATTTTTATCGCCCGATAATCGGCATCGGCCAATTATCGGGCAAAAATCTTCCGTGTGTACAGTCGGTGTCGTCCATCGTCCGGACGACCGACCTGCCGGATCCACGGACGATGGACGACAGCCAATCGTAATGAAAGGGAAGGGGAGAGCGCGCAGCAGGGTGCTGCTCCGTCGCTCTCCCCCCTCCCCTCTCCATAGAGCATGAACGGTGCTGTATGTACAGCATCGTTCATGCATCTTACAGCCCCTTGTCGTTGGAAAGGATCGTGAAAGATCCTTTCCAACGACAAAAATTGCAAGTGTGTACGCAGCTTTACACCTTACCAATCTTATAGTCTTCTAACTCACTACCACAATCTAAGTCTCTACCTCCCCTAAGGAAGCCACACGGTGAAACACATCGGGAACAGAGATGACACCTCTTTTCTTGATAACTCCATCCATATTCATTTTTATGCTAGTTTAGCCTAACTTTGTCTAGTGCCACTTTTTTTCATGAATGATTGAATCACACTTAATAAATAGCAAAACAAACAAATACCAAAAATGTTATTATAAAGTCCAAATGTTAATGATCAGCAACAATAAAAATAATCAAAAAATGTAAAATAATAGTAAAATAATCATAAACTAGGTCATATATAATTGGAAACATTTTATATTCTGTGTTTGATAAATGCGAAGCTTTAATTTTCAGAAATTCCAGACTTTCCAATGATTACTTTCTGTGTATTCTCAAAATGTCCATTTAGTTCTCCAAGTTCTTATCTTGCAGTATAAAAGGTGTTTTTATTTGATTTCAAACAGTGGAATTGATTTTTAGAAACTCTCTGGGATTACATGAACTTCCTTGAAATATTCTAGAGATGTTCTTTACTAGATATTTATATTTTCCATTAAAAATAGTATTTTTTTTAAAAAAGAAAGTGAAGATAGCAAATTAAACTAAAACAATACATATACCATAATAAATTTAACAATCAATTTAACAATTTAACAATGCAGTATAGAAGAATCCAGCAGAGGTAAGTCCAGGAAACAGCCAAAGGTCATTCACAAGTTATTACTCTGCCAAACAAGGTATCCAAGGGTCAAGACAAGTCAGCGTCGGGGGTCACAGGCAAAGGTCAGCAATAGCTAATCCAAACAGATAATCCTAGAATCTGAGATAGCCATTCTCATGACTAAGGAGAACCTGGGGATGCTGCAAGTTGCAGAGCAAAGGACAGACAGGCCGTTAGAGAAAATAAAAAAGGCTTGCAAAGCAGGTTCCTTGCTTAAATTCACGGTTAATTCGTTAGAGCACTGGGTCTGATTTATCAAAGCTCTTCAAGACTGAAGAAGATAAATTCCTATGGGTGAAACCTGCAATGGACCTGGTTGAGGACTGAACATTTAGCAAACTAATAGCAAATGGTTTTTAAGAAATCCATTCCAGGTTTGTTGGATCACCCAGGTTCATCCATGATAATCTAACTTCTCCAGTCTTGCAGAGCTTTGTTAAGTCCGTCCCACTGTGCACATCCAGATTTAAAGATTCGTTAATATGTCTACTATATCTTTCCTTTGTGGATTGCGGTCAACTCCAGATTCTGCTCTCACTGATATTTACTATAAATGTTGAGCACAGCATTTATTCAGTAGTTGTCTAAATGCTAACTTCACCTCCTGACTTCTCAGGCTGTATATAATGGGGTTTAATAAAGGAGTAACCGAGCAGTATAATAAAGAGAGCCCAGAATTAATCTTCCCTGATCGATGTTTTGTTGAAGCACCATAAACAGCTACTAAAGAACCATAATACAAGCTAACAACAAGGAAATGAGAGCTGCAAGTGGAAAAGACCTTTTGGCGTCCACTGGTGTTGGAAATTCGAAAAATGGTGAGAAGTATTCTAGCATAGGTAGCGACTATCAAAGTAAGTGAAAACCCTGTGACAAAGACCGATGTTATGAAGTTTTCTAGTTTTATTACATACGTATTTGAACAAGATGTCATCACAAATTCAATGCTGTCACAGAAAATGTGGTCAATTTCTGGCTGCCTACAGAACTTCAAGTTATTCATCTGGATTGTTAGGAATATGACCAAAGCAAACCCTGACATCCAAATAAAACCTATAATGTTATACTGAAATCTTCTGTCCATGATAGAGTTATAATGTAATGGCTTGCAGATGGCCAGATATCGATCGTAGGACATCAGAGCAAGGACTAGACATTGAACTTCTTCGGGGAGGCAAAACAAAAACATCTGAAGGATACAGCCTTTGAATGAAATGATGATTCCTTCTTCCAGGATATTGATTAAAATTAGAGGGGCTGTAGACAAGGAAACTAACACATCAGTTGTTGACAGATGAATCAGAAAGAAATACATGGGGGAGGTTAACAGATTGCTGGTGGAGGCGAGGAAAATGACCAAGAGGTTTCCAAAACATGTCATCATGAAACTACACAGGAACAAGAAGAAGATGGGATATTTGTATATGTAAAGGTCCTGAAATCCAAGGAGAAGAACATCGTAATTGTGCCATGTTTCATTACTTAGTTCCGTCATTTCAATTAAACTATTTAAAAAATAGAAATGTAAGAAATTATGATTATTATTGAGGACAATATTCCATCAAATATGAAAAATAATTCAATAATATTTATTCCTTCTTTAAGTTTGAGGTGGTAGTCAGCGAAGGAGAAAATACACAATTGCGTAAAAAAATTTATATTGTTTACAGAATCAAATATGCAGAAAAAGAGTTACATAACCCAAATATAAATACAACACATAATAACAATATTATAAACAAGACATACAAGCAATAATTACCCTCCTTTGGCCTGAACCATTTCAGTGAAGAGGGAGTTCCAGCCACTCATAACATTAAGCCCCGTATTGGACTGTTTTCGTGACACAGGGAATTGTAGTAGCGGTGCTATTTCAGTTTCATGTTTGGCCCGTGACTTTGTCTAAGTTTTTAATTTTGGCACACTGTGTATTTGAGTTTGACAACCCCGCTGTATACCAAACACTGTCTTTTATCCTGGTTTTACAACCCCTCTTTGTTGTGTAATAAATGTAAATAAATAAATGTTGTGTAATAAATGTTAATTGTCATTTCTCTATCAACATATACCATGAGTCCTTCATCTAGGCTACTATGGGTTTGTCAACAATGATGGCCACATCAAGATTCTTTATTCCAGGTATGATAATCAGATACTGGAATTCCAACTGTTCCCTCCAAATGTGGCGTTAAACAAACACAGGATTTATTAGGTTGCTACCCATCAAATAATGTTGCAAAAGATACAAACTATGGTCAACACTGTGGATACACTATAACAAGCCTGGTTACACATAAACAAAAAGTATACAGAATTTATATTACAAAGGTACATAATTTTAATAATATTTGGCAATACGCTGTAAATCTTACAGAAAAAAAATGTCAATGATTGCCAAATAATAAAAATAGAATTATGCATATGCACCTGATATTTTAAGTTTTATTTTTAAACTGAATTTTCTAAGATGTTATTTTTTCATATTTATTAGTTTTATGGCTGATGTATCATCATGGTTCATATGTTGTAAATCACAGATTATTCTGATTCAGTTTATCTGATTCAGTTCATCTGAATGTTTAATGAATGTAACATTTAAAACTTTTTAAATATGTTCCATAATGTACACATGTGGGTTAATTGGTCATTTTTGGTCTATAAATGAGCCTGTGTCAGAGCATTGCAAACAAATTCCATATTTTAAATAAATAGAAAAATAGAACATACCTTGACTCACCCCTGCAGCTGTAGACATTGTGGAGAAATAAATCTTCAGAATTTACAACAGAGGTTCTGATACCTTAGATTTCCCTAATTTTTTCCATGAAGACCAAAACCTTGGAAACCTCACAACCATTTTATGTATACATTCTACTGTTGCTTGTAAGCTGTTATACAAAGAAACTAAAACCTGGCATTATAGTTTATTTGTGTGAAACATTTTGTAGGAAGTCTTTGGGTTTGAATGTCACATGCCTATGCAAGTCACAAAATCTGAACCCAGCAAATCAACTGCAGAACATCACGATTTCCCCTCTATGTTTGGCAAATGGTGTCCGGAACTGTGGTTCATATACCGAAACTCTACCGAATGGTAGTATAGACAGAATTTCTCTCAGTTCAGTTATTGAGCCGTTTTGCCAAACTGGTTAAAACATGTGGGCATCTAAATGTCCCAAATGTAAATACCGTTAAGGTCAGTGGGAAAGCAATATTATTTATTTGTTTGATCTTTAGAACAGTGTTTATTGACGCTTTTAAAATTGGGAAACCCTTGAACTACATTTCTCCTCCTTCCCTGGAACCCGTGCTATAATTACTGTATCCAGAGCTCGCAGTACATTATTGTGGTGATCAGTAGGAGGAATGCCTCTTACATTGCTGGTCATTGAAAAGAATGTCACCCTTATGGATAGCCAAAAAGATCATCGGTGGCAGTTAGATTGACCTGAGAAGCATAAACTGCTCCTTGCTCAAGAAACCCCTAGCAAAGTGAAGGAATAGAGAATACAAGAACTGCATTTTATAGATGTAAATATGCTTATGTAAATTTAAAACCACCTCCGTATGTTCGACATTTAGGGAATTGTCCTCATTTATTTAACAACCACTTGAGAAATAATACATCAAAGAGTATAATTTTGTTTTGATGGTTTATATGTTTGTAAATGTTTAGCTGAATAATAAGTGTTTTGAAGCAGATTTGCAAATATATCCGTCAACTTACTGGTCACCACTATCGCTGGCCATTTGAATACCCTCTCTTACAAAAAGTATAAAAAACCTTCTCCCTATTCTCTCGTTAGTGCCGCCAATGCTTGCATTGACGTTCATTAGAAAAATACCAACCCACCTACAGTGATTAAATGGTTCCACCCGATCAACAACATTAAGCATTTGGAGGATCTTACAGCCTTCATCAAAGAAGTAAATTTAACCAGAACTGGTTCTATTGTCATGACTTTTTCTGCTGCAAAAAAAGGCTTTAACGACTTTAGAACAAACACACAACTCTTGATAAATTTACCTGTTTATGTGATTTATAGATGGTTTGCTCACAACCATTGACTGGATTTAGGTCTGAGGGTTTGGCAAACCCAAACTTAGTGGTTAATTCCATTGAAGCCTATAGTAGGCTACTCTTGCTTTTATGGCGAAGAACCAAACTAGTAACAAAAGAAGGTATTAGGAGTTGGACACTGTCACAAGTGAAAAACAAACAAATAAAAAACTGTAGAGACAATGTAGGAGGGATTTTTAGGTGGTGTGTATGGTGTTATGAAGAAGTACTGTTTTCACTGATACCTCGGTAACAGCAATGTATTCAGGAAGTACATAACTGCTGTGGATCTTTTCCTTTTTTTTATTGGGTTGGAATACATAGAACAGCAGCACCCCAGTCTTATTTATTTTAACTAAATTTAATTCAAATTAATACATTTGGCAATGACACGTTTTGTCAATGGTAATGATCCTGCTTTAAATGGTCTTGTAATTTTGAATGCAAATTTTTTCTGCAACTGGTCAAACTCTTATTAGGAATAAACATATGACACAATTGTTTAATATTGGTAGCAGCAGGACACATTTAGTAAGGAATTCCTAAAAAAATTAAAAAGACAAATAGCACAATAATTAGGATATTGCAGAGATACAGCAGTAAAAAATAGGCCACTGGCAGGGCAGGTTTGTTCAAGAAGTCCTAACCTTTGAATACCTAATTTATAATTCATGCATAGGGATGGGGATAAAGTGAGTGTGAGCCATATATTGTGAGGTAATTCAGGGGAAGGATGTCCTCAGACTTAATTTCTTTTTTTTTCTTTCAAACAATGCAGCAGCACTGTACAAGTTCCAAGAACATATGATCAGTAACAAGTCAATGCTGCACTTTGAGCAACCCAATCTTAACAAAAAATCAAGTAACCACTGAAAAGGAAATGGATGAGGCCGCAACTGAAAGTGGCCACTGACCTTAACTCAACCACAAAAATCAAAAAGGCAAAGATAAATAAAAAAGAAAAAACAAAAATTAACCCAAATAGCCAGTCAGATTTCCCTATACCTTCCTCTACAACATTTTTCAATTCTATTGTACCCCTCCTTTGTAGTGAGAGGGATTGATTATCCAAAAAACTCTTATTGGTCCCTCCAAACGCAATAAAAACGTGCACAGAACATTGCTGATACCACCATGTTTGAACTCCCAGGGTTTGCCTCAAACCCATGGTAGGAGTCAACCTGGGTATTATGGAGCAAGCAAAAGCTTTCATAATTTATAATCTACTAAAAATAAAAAGCTGATGTCCACACATAGTAAAGCCTGAAAAAACAGTAGGCCACCAAACTGGCAGATAATAATGGAAATGTCCACATATTACATAAATGTTCAAACTCTAACACTTCAGGCAACTGTGAAACAAATACTAAGGCTAGTTTTATTATATCATCCTAAAACATTGCTCCTTTCTTCTCTATCATACTAAATCAACGTAAGATTAAAGCGTAGTGCACAAAAATGGCACGTATACAATGTACTGTTGTACTGTATGTTCTATATTTTACACAGGTATGCTGAATATTTTTTAAATTATCTAATATATTGATTTATCAACAAATATTCTTGAATCAAAGGTCAAAATGAGTGAGCAACTGAAGTTACCATTTTGCCCATCCATTTTTGCTAACCATTGCAAAAGTTGATTTTAAACAGCAACATTTGAAGAGATGTGATTTGGGATTGAAATACATTTATAGGAGAAAGGGGTTTAAATGCACAAAAAAGTTTTTGTTGAGGTCGGACAAAAAAACATGCAAACTCAACTATTTCCTATTCTATAAAGAAAAGAACAAAGAGAAAGAATAACTAAAAAGTTTTACCTAAATTTAGATTTTAACTAGGGATGAGCGAGAATGGCTCTGACAGTCTTGCAAAATTATCCTTAAACTTCCGGCAAACCGATTTTGCGAATCCAGGCTCCCACGGTCCCTGGGCTGTACTTATCAGTGTTAATTACAGCCCAGGGGGCGTAGGAACCTGGATGGTCACAGCTGAACACATAAGGGATTCTCCATTGAGAGGTCATATGAGTTCAGTGGTACGTCTGCGGTCACAGCTGATTGGAGGAACGTGCCTCCAATCAGGTTTCCACAGTCCAGGTTCTGAATCTCCATTGAGAATCTCCATTGAGAGGTCATATGAGTTCAGTACGTGTGCGAACACGATCTCACGGTGAATCACAAGGCCGTTCTAGCTTACTTGTTTGGTAAGCGAAAAAGGCTCGATTTGCAGCGAGATCGAACTTAAAAATCTCGCTTGCTCATCCCTAATTTTATCTACCAAGTATTCTTTGCTTATGGTGGCAAGTCAAAAATGCTTAACTTACAATACTTTTTGCCTTAGTGACAACAGTCACTGGTATCAGTAGAGAAAGCACAACAATCCTGTTGGAAGTTACTATCTTTATCTTTCTCTTATCTTTATCTTATCTTTCTATATGCAAAATCAAACTTCAAAAATTCTGGCCATGAACTTTAATAATCAAAACTTTTTAGGTAATCGTCCAAAGGCGGACCTAACCTTTTGACTTCTCAGACTCTAAATAACGAGGTTCATTAAAGGGGTAATCAAACAGTACAGCAAGTACTGCCCTGAATTAACCTAACTTTGTTATGATCGGTTGTTACATCATAAATTGCTATTAAAGATCAAGAATACAATCTGACAATGAGGAGGTGGGAGCTGCACGTTAAGAAGGCCTTTTGTTGGCTCTAGGGATTCTTAATTTGGTGAATAGTATTCTAGCATAGGTGCAAATCATTAAAAAAAGTGATCCACCTGTTACAAAAACAGACAGTAGTGTATTTTCTAGCATTACAATAGATGTCTTTGGACAAGACATCGCTATAACCTCAATAGTGTTACAGAATATGTGGTCCATTACAGGTTTACTACAGTACTTCAGATTATAAATCTGGAGTGATAGGATCGTAATGATCCCAAAAACCCATTTGAAACCAGTTTATATCAAAATCTTGATTAAGTTATAATCAAATGGCTTGCAGAGAGCCAAATATCGATAGTAGCACATTTGAGCAAGTATGAGACATTGGACTTCCTAGGGGAGACAAAAGAAAAACATCTGAATACAACCTTCAAATGAAACGTTGATCCCTTCTTCTAAGATATTTCTTAAAAAAAGAGGGGCCATAGACAATGTGACGGGTACATCTGTAATGGAAAGATGACTTAGGAAGAAATACATAGGGGAGGTCAACTGTGTAGAGGCCAGAAAAATGTATTAGGAGATTCCTAAATATAGTTGTCATAAAAGTACAAAGGAACAAGAGAAAAGCTGGAAACTTGTACCCATTAAGGTTCTGGAAACCGAGGAGGAAAATTTCATTATGCCAAGCTTCATTACTTGGCGTTTTTATCTGTGAAATTAATAAAATAAAGAGGGATACCCTTATTCATAAAGATTTTGGAATCCAAGGATTTAGGAATAATATGCCAAATTTCACAATTAAGTGCTGTCATCTGTAACATAAATAAAATATTATTAGACAATATTTCTATTTGTGTGCTATTTCTTTTGTATTTATTACAGTCTCAGTTTATTTCTTATGCTTTACATTGACCAGTTTTATTGCGTTTTTAAACAAAACATTTAATTAAGATAATAGGAATTTTATTTGAACATAGATACTAATTTGATATATAATGTATTTTACTGGCAGTAATTGAAAAAAAAAAATCTATACTCAATTTTCCATTACTGTCTTCAGTTTACATTTATGGGCTCAGTTCTATTTGCACTCAATTCTGTTGAAACAATCAATGTTAAAATGTGCATATATAAAGAGACTCTAATTTTTTATTTATTTTAGTCTAGATTTTTATAAAGTCAAAATAGATTCTCATTGCTTTTCACATATTATTATTCTGCATCTTTAGGGGACAAAAAAAGACCTTTTGGCTAATTACCAGTATGTATGATTAATATTTATATTGTCATTTAGTAACATATCAATAATAATTATTCCAATTAGGCATTCTTAATGTTTGGATATTTCATATAATGGCTGCATAAAAGTGTGAAAATTAGGTAAAGTCTGGCCTGGACACCGTAGAAGAGTTTATCCTGCCGTGTCTGACATGTTTGCTAGACGACAAGGAAAAATGATGGAGGTGGCAGAATAGGTAATAAATCTATGATAAAAACACAATCATTTTAGGAGACTTTCCTAATATGTAAGTTTTGTCCTCCACTTTAGGACAGCTGCAATATATTTTTAGCTTCTTGATTTATTGAACATTTGAAAACATTCTGAACATAAACGAACAGAAAGGAGAGTGAAGCAAGATTTTCTGGGGCAATAAAAGGTATATTGGTGAATTTTACATCAAGATCTGTCATCTGCAAGTTTTACACGAGCCATATCAATATATCCATACCAGTGTATTCTTTTCATCCACTATTGGCATAAATAAAGTTACCCGAGTTAAACATAGTATTCCATTCTCATCTTAAAACACCATTTTTGGTGGACAGGAGATTTGTGTACTGTATATTAGTAACATACCTTAAGTTGAAGTATTCTCCTTTCCAGTGTTTCAATGTTTAGGGCTTCCTCAGGGGAGGTTGAGATATGGCACACAAATTGAAGCATAGGAAGCACACTTCGATGTTTTGACATACTGAATAAGCATATATTCACAATTTCAAAAGGTATTTAAGTCTGTGCATGGATCTATAGATACTGTAATTTGCACAAAGGAGTCAAACAATAGAAAAAAAGTACTTCTGAGAGAAAGATATCTGAATATCTGTGTGTATATGATTTGTTAATTACTGAGTGCCTTTACCAAATTGTTGTCTAAACGGATATGTGTGTTACAAGGTCATGAAAAGAAAATATTACCTGTTGATCAGTGATGCTTTCTGGTTAGAGCTGAACATAAAGCATGAAATTACATTTTAAAAATATAGCGTTTTCCCACTCTATGCAATATTTTATATACATTTTATAAACCACAAGGAAATCTTACTTTAGGCATGGAGTTCAATGCACTACAATAGACTTCCTTCACCTTGCACAAAATTAGTCATAAAAATCGTAGTTACACCTAAAGAATTGGAGATATAGAACATCATGGGAAGATCTTCTGATGTATCACCTAAAAAGCTACAAGGTGTTCTTAGAGAAGAAAGAGGAAGGGAACCGTCCTGGTTTGTTATTATACAGGGACCATGCACCTCTGAAAATGATTTCAGATTACAAAAATGTGTAATTATCGTTATAAGTTTTACTCCAAAATGGAAATTGCTAATACAAAACTTTTAATATGCTATTATTCTTACAGTCCTATTCAAATAGAAGATCATTTATAATGGGGAGTCCCCCCCCCTTTCATAAATCACCCACAACCGGTTTGGTTAATGATCATCTAGAACACAACATTTTACTCCTCATTGGGCATAGCATTATCATTACATAGGGTGTTCTGGAAAGAAGAACAGAGTGGAAAACTCAAGAAAATATATCTAGTACCTTTTAGCTGCTCTGAATTCCACTGGACTATTCAGAAGAATGTCTTTTTTTCAAAAAGTAGATAAAAAACTTTTTTGGACACTGTCCCATGGCTACCTCAAGCAAATATAATAACTGAATACCAAGAGTGAGAATTTTTTTTTCTCCTGCATTGAATGCAATGTAAATTTCAAAATGTGCAAAACTCTAAATTAATATGGATTTTAGAACAGTAAAGAATATAACTACCCCTAATCTACAGTTCCAGCCACCAGACATTTTAGGAGGCCACTGGCTAAAACTGAGGTGCTCACAGCCTTGTGGGGTTGGGGGGACCCAGACGAAGATTAGTCTGGCCAGTCATGTGTGTCAAACTAGGCCTGCTCATCTGAACAGGGTCATTACATCCAAAAAGCTCATGGAGCTTGTTCTTATCGGAGAAGAACGGAGGATACTTTTTTGGGTCAGTATTGTCACCCAATCAATTACTGAACTGAAACTTGCAGGACCAGGTGTGGCAACCACAGTGATTGTGTTTTTTTGGTATAGCTAATCTACAGATAAAGATGTGTTGACTTCTTTGTAAGACCTTATTGTATTCATTTTCCACACCAAAATACACATTTCTTGAGTAAAAAAAATGCACTGAACTTTTAAATGCCTTTAGTGAGTGGACAATGAGAGGGGTGTTCGGTAATGGACAATATTTTGGCCGAGCCTACCAAAACCTGCTGGGCAGAGCTACTATACTCTCCTCAACTAGAAATTAGTAGCATCCTTTTACCGTTAGATTTTTCATAGGTACGATCCCTTGCTAGATTTGAAGTGAACCCTGTAACAAAGTATACATTCAAAACACCAAAAAAAAAAAACAAAAAAACAAAACTCAAATAAGACTTCAATGTTTTATTGCATTGAAGACAGTAATGTTTTCTTATGCTTAATTTTCCAAATCAATATACAGGTTAATAATACAACAAGCCAAAGCGAGCAGACTCCTGCCACCATCCAGATTTCCATTGCCGATGAAGATTGAGTCATTTTATGTGACATGTTACTGTTTGCTCCCATAATGTACAGAGGCCCAAGTGTTGCAAGCCATTCTTTATCCAGTGGTTCATCATCTAAGAAAAAAAAAAAAAAAAAAGGTTATACACAAATTTAGATGTCAACTATGGAGCAGTTTGAACATTTATCTGTATGGAGAGGTTATCTTTTAATTTAAGTTTTAGCTAATCCCAGCTAATTGAAATGTTCCCAACAGCTGCGTTAGAAATTCATCAACTAATGGTTGTTGGGGGCATTAGAGATGCTCCCTAGCCCTTTACCCCAACTGGCTTCTCTTAGAACTCAATCTTAAATTCACCTAAGGTGGTTGGCCACGAACAAACCAAACGGAAATAGAAACTGCCTTCGGAAGCTTACCCATCAGTCATAACTTTGAACTTAATGCATTTGTTTACCAGTAGATCAAAACAAAAAAAAGTTAATAGTCCCCCCAACATACCTTACTCACTTTCACTTTTTACTATAGATAATCCACACTTTCATGTTTAAAGATATAGGCTTTGTACCCTGTGCAAAGGGCATGCATACAAATATATTAAGCTTGAGACTACATGAAAGGGCTTTTTAGGGTTTGCAATGCCCATAGAAGGGGGTTAAAAACACTTTTACCATTGGTGAAATGATCAATTATGAGTCACTTACTAGAAGTTGCTTTTCTTTTCCAGTGATGTCTTGACCCTCCATTCAAACCAAGCCTCCTGGCCGAAGAAGTTTGATCACAACTTGCCAACTCACAGCAGTTACAGATGCTGCTTGAACCATCAATATCAACCCAGCTGAAATACAATGGAGTAAAAAATAGACATAAGACCAAGAAAAGTTTTTTTGCACTTGGCCAACAATGAGAACCACAATGTTCAAACCATTTGCCCCTTGCACCAAAACTACTTAATTGCTCTGAGCATTTGTTCAACACCAACCACATGTGCACTTTTTACCATTTAAAATCTATAGAAAATAATAGATTTGTGATGCACAAGATATGGTACCCAATCGACTAAAATGGTGCACAAATCAAAGAAATGCTGTTTTAGTCTCTATCCTCCTCCAATTACCATGGGGCACTGATAAGACATGGGACTGAAGCCAAATAACATTGCTGATGTTACCACTGCCATCTGAATTGACATGGTGGACAATGTTCTCCATTGACTGCCAATAGGCTTTCAGGTAGGATGCTTCCCAATTACCAATTCTCCCATCCCAGCTAGTGTCAATGTTCTCCAATGTAATGCATCCATCACCCATTGCAATTTTACTTTGTTTTAGCCTCACCAGTAGTGTTGGTGTTCGAATTCAGGTTGTCCATATATTTGACCCGAAAATGGTGGTTTGAATTCTGGCAGATCTGACCCGCAAAACATGGATATCGACCATGCGAATTAGTGTTCATGTGAAAAAAAAAAAAAAAAAAAAAAAAGGCGAACTCCAGATTAACTCTATTGAGAGTTCATCCAAGTTCAGTTCCCACAGTCATCGGGCTGCATTTATCATTGACAAGTATAGCCTGGGGAGCGTGGGAACTTGTGGTCACAGCTGATAGGAGGCACGGAGTGATTTCAATCAGCTGTGACTGCAGATGAACTTTTCAATGGAGTTTCTCCTTTGAATGTTCCATCTGCAGTTCAGTTCCCACAGTCTCGGGTTGATAAGTACTAATAAGCTGATAAGTAAAGCCCGGAGAACATGGGAACTGAGAACTCCATTGAGAGTTCATCTGCAGTTCCACTGCGATCCCTGGGCACTAGAGGTTAATTAACCTCTAGTGCCTGGGGATTGCAAACAGAAGGATTCCCTTGCAGCCCTGGAGGATTCCTCTAGTGCCTTGGGATCGCAGTGGAACTGCAGATGAACTCTCAATGGAGTTTCTCACCGGGCTGTACTTATCATTGATAAATACAGCCCGGTGACCGTGGGAACTTTGCGGTCAGAGAGATTCTCTATTCAAGAACACATACTACAGTTATGCTAGGGCTGCAAAAGCAATTGGGGCAGCGGAACCATCAGCCCTGCCCCCAATTGCTTTTGCAGTTAGTTTGCATAATACCAAGCACCATCTGGGAAGCAATTTGATTTTTGATTCCGGGCTATTTTGTTGGTGATAAATTTGGGATTATCGGTTTGAAGACCCTGCAGTCTCCCATTTTTTGAGAGACTTGAATACACACCACAAATACCGGGTGGCCTTAAATCACTTTGTTTCAACACACTGTATAGGAAATACCTCTGCATTTCCTCAATAGTGCACATGTTTGGTTTTAGCTCAGAGTTAAAACATATATTTCAGATGGTAAGAAGGCTTTGACATCAGTGGTGCAGAAGAATTGTAGTTTACATAATACCTCTACCTTTAAAAAGCACTATGTTTTAAAGCTGGACATAATAACGTTATGTATCAAAAGGATCTGAGCAGAGTTGGCCACAGTGTCTACAGCAAAAGCTTAACTAGTCATGCCAATAGAAAACCCTCAAAATATAACTGCTGGCATTTGGGGGATCTTTGATTCCTTTCAGCCTTAAGACTTGTAGGATATAAATAAAACACATACAAGCTTGGGGATTAGTCCATAGTTACTCACCTGTTGCTTGTTTTTCTGTATGAACAGGCCTTGTTTGTGGCATCAGGTACAGTGTCCGCTGGTACAGCCCTCAAAAAACAAGTAATAAAAATCTGGAAGAAAAGCCATCAAAAAAATTCATAATTTTTCCTAAGACACCAAACGATCTTTGATTCCTTTCAGCCTTAAGACTTGTAGGATATAAATAAAACACATACAAGCTTGGGGATTAGTCCATAGTCACTCACCTGTTGCTTGTTTTTCTGTATGAACAGGCCTTGTTTGTGGCACCAGGTAAAGTGTCCGCTGGTACAGCCCTCAAAAAACAAGTAATAAAAATCTGGAAGAAAAGCCATCAAAAAATTCATAATTTTTCCTAAGACACCAAACCTCAAAAAAAAAAAAAAAAAAAGGAAATGCTTACCATGGATGAGTCTACATCAGCAAATTTAAAAGCATCAACTGCAAATTGGATCTTGTTTGGTTGAGGCCTTGGGACTCTGAAGGCAGAGCTTGAATCCTCTTGCTTTCCATCGATTAGACACCTGAATATAAAATGTTCAATTTTAGGTCCATCTAAACCCCTTAGTTTGTCCCCAGGTCAGTAAACCAGCAGTTCCAAGGTTCCAGAACAAATGGCTTAAAATAAACATATTATACATGAAAAGTGGATTTCTCTGTTGGACAGTGTTTGGGTGGGACCTAAGATTTTTTTATGT
>NC_092859.1:3069932-3108871 GCF_032062135.1 Pyxicephalus adspersus
GAAAATGTGTGTGTTTTATATTCAAGTTGTATTCACTGATGTGAATCTTTTACTTATATTTTAACTGTTAAAAATAGTTATATTTTTGTATTTCATTAATTTTATATATAATAATCTATATAAAAAAAGTTTTTACAAATATTTATACATACAAGGGATAATGTTTTGTCTATAAGTAGTAAAAAACTAATATAAAATTCTTAAATAACAAGTGGGTAACCAAACACCTTTACCAACACTAAACAGTACAAAAGTACATGGTGATCATTGTGTTTCAGTTTAGAGATCTCTTCCTACCTATTTTGACCTCTTATCCCTTCTTTTTCCCCTCCCATCCCCCACCCCTTATGCTAGTATTTATAGGATATATTGTTCTATTTTTACATTTATAAACTCCAACCCAGCAGGGGAGATAGAAGTGTTCAAGAAGTGCTCATGGTGAATTCAATTATACTTTAAATTTGTATAAAATCCTTAACTTAAAATTTAATTACATTTTTAATTTATCAAATACCTTTACATAACCCATACCTTTTATTTCAGAATATGTTTAACCCTTAATTCCTAGATAATCACCACTTTCAATGTTCATTTTAGTGAATTTTATATCAAATAGGTTACCTTAAACAACCCTTACAATCCTCTTAAATATGCCTTATGCGCCTCCCAATTGATGGCTGGGGACATATCTCCAGGTACATTTATTGTAAAATATCCCTCAATCAGCTTTTCTACTTCTGTTTTTAATAACGGATCCAGAAGGAGGCTCTCATTAAATCTGAAACTTGCTTGTACACCCTGAAGACCCCCCAGTCACACCACCACAGGATCATGGTCCGACTAGGGGACCGGCACAAAAGAGGCTTTAATGGCCTTAGGTATCAACTATGGTTGGAGGAATATTGATCATACGCGAGTACGGATTATGCGCTACTGAAAAATAGGTGTACTCTTGTTCATTTGGATTCAGTTCATGTCATATCTATCAAAATATATTGTTTTATTAGGTGAGCTCTTCTTGGGGGGGCAGTGATATCGTGTTAAACTAGTTTTATCTAGTACCTGATCTAATGCCAGATTAGAGTCTCCCAATACTAGGATTGACCCCTGGGAGAAAACTTTTTGTTGTTATTGCATAAAATAGATTCCAAAAATTCAATTTGTCCCACATTAGGGGCATAATAGGTTACTAAGGTAAGTATTTGACCTTCAAGAGCACCCTTCACTAGTGGAAATCTACTACCTGGATCCCGGAGTATATCTAAAGGTGAGTTTGTAGTAGAATAAGAGAGGGGAAACCTCTTATGGAGAAATGGTGGCGTGAATTTATCAGCAAAATGTGTCTCCTACAAAGCCAAAATATCTACTTTTAAGGAGTTGTAGTATTGGAAGATTTTAGCCCTTTTATCTGGGGAGTTAAGTCCCTGTACATTGTGTGTCAGTATTACCAGAGGTTGAGGTATTACCCACTATAGATGTACTCATTAGTCAATAAGGCAAATGAAGATGAGAGCATAAACCAGATATTAAAACATAATTGCTCACACCCCTAACAGACAAGAGAAAGGGAAAAACATCAGAAAGGACAGCATCAATAAACACACAACAGCCAAAGAAAAATAACCAAACCACAAAAAAAGCCAAGTTCGAATATCAAAAAGATTCCAGGGTGACTGACCGGTCACCTCCCCATGCCCCAGAACAGTGGGCGAATAGGGGGAAACCGTCCAGACACCCCGGGCCCATGGGACATATCTTTGTCCCAAAACCATGAGGAGAAACTAGCGGGGGCAGAATAATAACTACCCCTCACCAGTTATGCTCTAGAGTTGGAAAGCATGTATCACCCCTCCGGCTCTCCCAATCCCCTATATATAATATAGAAAGGAAGACATCCTAATGCCCCAAAATCCATTAGTCTATTAAATCTCTACCATCATAGTAAGCTAAAAAAAGGAAGAAGAAAAAGAAAAAAAATAAAATATAAAGAAATGGCCTATTAGACTCGGCAGCCATGACTGTAAATAACAGTCTCCCAGATTTCAAGATAAAAAAATACATTACAGTAGAAAAACATCTCAGGGCACTTATACACCAAATTCTGCTCATAAATAGCTCAGTGTCCAAATAAAAGCCTTATCTAGTTGATCCAGGGTAACGTGCAAAGGATGCTCAGTAGTCACTTTCAAAGCATCCCGAAGTGATCTTGACATGCTGATCCTGCAGAGTAAGACAATATCCCTGAGGGGGAACACTTCTCATCCGAGCTTATCAGCCCCTTTGGTGTTGGAAACAACTTTTTGCCAGAAAGGATACAATGTTGGTTGGGTTCCTTCTGGAACCTCTGGGCAGGAAGCAGCAGTCAGATCAAGTTCACATAACAATTTTTCCCCTTCTTCATAAGTGGAGAAATAGAAAGTTTTCCCTTGGTATTGAAAAATCAGACGTAGGGGGAAGCCCACCTGTATTTTATTGTACAAGAGGAACACCCTCTATTTGCACTGATTCATAGCTTCCATTAACTTTCATTAGGGCTTCCTTGGTGGAATAATGGGGTTTCACAATAATGTCCCTAGGAGGGCCATCTTTTCTAGAGGCCACTAAGGCCCTATAAGCTCTGTTAATTTCTAGGTGCAAGTCAGATAAATCAGTCAGCATTTCTCTAAGGAATGTTTTACAGTTCCATATACATCTTTAACAGACTCAGGCAGACCTTGGATGTGAAAGCATAACTCCTAGACCGGTTTTCCTGGTCGTCTGTTTTATGCTGTAGTTCCTCTAATTGAGTTTCCAAGACCCATATCCGTTTTATATTTTGAGAAACCTTAGTAGCTGTAGTATTAAGATGATATCCATTCTGTTACCAAGGCCTTGCAGATCTTGTCTAAGGTCCGAAGTAATGGAAGCAGAGGCTTTAGATAGTTCAGCTTGTAACAGTATTGCTAGATGTGCCAGCAACCTGGACTCCCCTCTCAGATAATGGAGGCAATGTAGCTGAAGTTATGTCATCCTAAATCAAAGGGGTATTCCCTGTATTACTTTGTATGGAGGAGCTGGGAGGAACCAAAGTCTCTCTGAGATCAGTACTGAGTAAGCTAGAATTGTGTACTTGAGGATGGATCCTAGGTGCAGTACCTGTATGCTGTAAATCTGGGGAGCAGGAACCTGCCATAGAAATATCCGGAGATACTGGAGAAGAGGCTCCTTTTTGCCCCCCAGGTCCCATATCCCGGCTCCTACCTTGTCCTGTAGATAGGTCCGGGAACTCTGCTTGTGAAAGTCGTCCAGCCTGAAAAGAGTCACGACCATCGGCTGTTTTAACTGGGGGGGGGTCACATGGTTTTGAAACAGAGAAACTCTGTCTTTCTGCTTGCCGGCCATATCCTTCCAGCGTGTATGGTTTAGAGGGATTCCGCCGTCCGCCACGCCACTTCAGCCGCCAAAACCAGTAAGTAGGAACCAGGAAGAGAGCCAGAGGGGAGCCACTTTTTCAAAAGTTATATTTTTGGTTTGTTTTATAATAGGTGCCTTAAAAGTCCCTTGATTCATTTGTGATGCTTGAAGTTAAATATTTTATTATTGGAATGTGGCACACAGTGGTAGAATATGTCAATGATCTGACCACTAATACAAATTTATGATACTCCTTATTAGTATATTTATCAAATAGCTCAGACCAGGTAAAGAATAGTAAAAGTTTCAGTAACAGGTTTTTGTATATGGCCAGAGATCCTGATGAAAAAAATTGGACTATAGGATCCAATAATGAAAACCCATGAATGCTCTGTCTTCTCTTCACAGCATCATTTGAGTTGCGGTTACTCGAGCAGCATGAACTATCTAGAGCAGCATTCAACTAGGGAATCCTAGGATTCCTCCAGAGGTTGCTAGGGGTTCATCTTAGAACTTGTGACTAAAAGTAGGGATGAGTGAGGGAGTTTTTAAAACTTGTTCTGGCAGAGAATACGGCCGTTCTCACTCACTGAAGCTGTTGAATGGCCGGTGTAAAATCACTGAACGCTGAGTGTTGGCTGCATTCATTGATCAGCTGTGTGATCCCCGGCACTAGAGGTTAAATGGGGACAAGTCTTCCCATTCAAAACCTCTAGTGCTCTCCGATTGGCTGAGCAAAGCTTTCAGAGAGCACAAGAGGTTTTGAATGGGGAGACTTGTCCCCATTTACCCTCTAGTGCTGGGGATCACACACATGAATGAATGCAGCTCTGAGAATCCACTGAGATTAATTAACCTCTAGTGCCGGGGATTGCAAACAGGAGGATTCCCAGGGCTGCAAAAATTAATGCAGCCCCGAGAAACCTCCTGTAAGGATTTCCTCAATCTTCCGATGATTTCCCAATATCGGTTCACCGAAATTTTGTGCACTCATCAGAAGTTTAAGGAAATTTTCACGAGAATGCCTGGAGGCATTCTCACTCATCCCTATTTAAAAGGGCTGTAAGGATGACATCCCTCCCACTGGCCAAAAAGCTAAGAGTATTTTTTCTATTAACCACGACAACAATTATTAGTAATTATAGGCGTGTTCCCTGAAGAACCCAAATATTTTCAAGGGCCCCTCCACTTGAAAAACAAATCTAAAACAATTTCAAAGCCCTTACCCATTGTAAGCAATGATATCATAAGACGGTCCTTGCGTGGTGTCATTATACGGTGTGGCCACACATCTGTCTACAAGTATTTTCATAGGAGCATGATTATCAGTATTGACAGAAGCTTCTATATTCAAAGGTTCCCCAACCTCAAAGACAATAGAAGGACTAGGACCATCCCAGTCACCTGCAAAGACAAAACACACATATCCTTTAGAATTTAGAAGGGAAAATTCTCCCAAGATGATAACTGTTCTGTGAGGATACAGGGCAGCATTTCAGACACAGCTTGTCTTAAGACAAATTTAGATCCTACCGACTCACCAACTGTCATCAAACCAACATGGCATATTACATACTTTTGTCTGGAACTCCAATTTGGAGGACAGCAGAAGCTCTGGGAACACAGATATTTCACTAGATCAGAATCAATTTTTTCCCTATCCTGTAGTCTTTTTTTACCCTATACCATGATGGAGCACTGATGGTACCTCACACACAGTCAATTTTCTGGGAGGCATGTTTCAATTCCAGGCAAAAGCCGTGTAAAACTTGGACAAACTCACCATTCATGAGATGCAGGGAGAAGTTTAGCTTCTCTTCATATGTTGCAGTGGAGATAAAGGGAACCCACGTTGGTTGAATGGCCTTACTGCTCACATTGCTATACCTATAAACAAAGACAAGTCACACACTGGTAATACCAAACATTTAGTATTATACATTCATCAAACAGGAAGAAAAATTCTGCTCAGACCTACCTGGGGTAATAGCACTTTATATGAATGACCACATCGCTGGTCCTTGTGATGGGCAGATTTGTTGTGAGTGATGGGTTGTAGGTCACAAAAGTGCTATACATAAGCAATTCTGTGCCCATCTGCAACACAAATTCAACAAATAAAAGCTTTGCCTTAAAGTTTATTATGACAAAAGGGAAAAAAAAAAAATTAGGGACACCACCATTTACTTATTGTTGGAGTGCATGTAAATAGATTATAAATTCAGCAGATAAGGCCAAGAAACGCTACGCAGATGTCACTATGTGACAATAAAGAGTTTTATTAAAACACACATGGCATGGCAAACACTAGCCATGAGGTTGAGTTGCATTTCCACTATTCCTCATGCCAGGGAAGCACTGCCTCTGGGAAGACATGTGCCTTCTCCCGGTGGCAGCACCATAGAGAGATAAAAAAAGTGTGGCAGTGAGCGATACCAGTACTGCTCACTGCCTCCAGCAGTCCAATGTGCAGACTAGGTGCTACAATGTAAGTGATGGAACTGTTGGCAAGGGATCAACCACGAGGACCTGCATGGGATCACCCAAAGAAGATCTGAACATGCAGTCCCAGATTTGTCTAAAAATACTTGTCAAAGCTGTGCAAGAATTTTTTACACATTGTTTTAAAGACAATGAGCATCATTTACTCATTCCTTAACACATTTGTACAAACTGTGTACACAACTTGTACTACTATAATTTTTGCCAATCTGAGCCTAATGCCAAAGAAAATTCCATAAAGGTTTCCAGCACTGTAAAGGGTTATGTAAATTCAATGCCAAGCAACACCAAAACACAATCAATGTCTGCACCCCCCTCCATCAAGTGTTATGAGCTGGGGTTGCATTGGGTATCCAGCCAAGCTCAAGTTATGTGAATTAGTAGTTCAGGGAGAATATAAAATTGATTTTAAACATGGATTGGCCACCACAGTCTAGCCCCAAACAAATATTAAGGTAATCAAACAAAACAGGAGTTTTGACCAGGCAATATACTTGGTTACCTACTGGTTAAGGGTTAACTACACCAGTCTGGTAGGTAGCCAGAGTTTTCACATTGTCAACCCCCTAATGGTATTAGAAAGCCTTCTTACAAAAATGTCAGCATTTGGCTCCAAGGTCCTGATATCAGATCTGGCTTTACAACATTGTTACATACTTTGAAAACTATGCAGAACAAGGCATCTTTACTGGCTACATGCTAGTTCAGATTTGATAAGCAAATCACAGAACCTTGGAGCCACATCTTTTAAAGAAGTTAGGGGCATACAAACATTTGATGAGTGGTGCATTTTAAGAACATAATACTACTTTCCAACAGTTCGGGTTAAATTCTACCTAGTATATTTTATTAAAACATTCCACACAAAAACAAATTGTTTACCTGGGGCGTGTTTCCACATTCCTGCAGACCAACGCTAAAAACTACGTTAGTTTCATCTGTGCTTGAGGGGTCTGGATTGCAGGGCTGGGGTCCCAAACTTAGATCTGAGGCCTTCACCAGCTTCCCATTTCCAAAAAAATCTCTCTGCACGGTCACCACCATCCTGTCCTCAATACAAACCACACTAACAGGATTGTAGGCAACTTGCTGTCTGGGTTGCCCAGCTTCTCCAATGTAAATTCTAGAGGACCCACTGTCATACTGTGAACCATAGTCACTACCGGAGTACCTGCTATATGATCCCCATCCAAACCTTGTATCTGTTGTCCCCCAACCTGCTCCTCTAGAGGAACTCATTCCAGATATGGACTGATGGGCCCTCCACCAGTGGTCAGACTGGCGTCGTTTTTTACCCATCGCATGCTTTCCATTGGATGTAGACACCTGATCTACAGCCAATGCCACCAAAAGCAACCAACAGCCCTGTTTCATTCTAAAAACCATCATAAAGGAGAGAAAACTAACACATTCACCATTCACATGTCAGACCTTTATATAAGTCAACCCCACCTGCAGCAGCCAATTAACCCATGATGTCCATCTGAGTTTTTTCAAAACTGCACCTAAAGTGTGAGCAGAGTTTAGTTCACTGAATGTTTATGATTGCACTGGGTTCTCTGCTTTGCTGGTTCACTTGCAGTTTCCAGGAGGAGTACTTTCTATAGACATTGGGATCCATTCACACTACAATGTATGGGAATATAGGACAGGCTGTATGTTAGAACACATTGGCCCTAATTATTAAAGTTCTCGAAGGTTGGAGAGAATACACTTTCATCAGTGCAGCTGGGTGATCCAGCAAACCTGGAATGAATCTGGTCCAGGATTACTAACAAATTGCTTGATTTTAGAAAATCCATTCCAGGTTTGCTTAGTTTTTCAGCTCCACTGATGAAAGTTTATTCTCTCCAGCCTTGGAGAACTTTAATAAATTAGGGCCCATGTGTTGTACTTCAATGCAAGATATTGCAGTGCACATTTTGGAGTGAGTTGGCACTGCCTTGGTACCACAAGTAATTGCAATGCAGTGGTATGAATGGACCATGAATAGTAGTATATACACAATGTGTTATAAAATGCATATATTTACATTGGAAAATTGGTTCAAAGCTCCCCTTTATACACATCCTGGCTTTGAATAGCTTTAAGGCTCACAAAATTATGTTTAGTTTTGTAGTGCTATGCATTTAGAATGAAACTGCAACATATTGGTGTAATGCTCCTGTAGTATGTTGTGTGTATGGACATGCTATTGTGTACACATTAGGGCACCACAACAAATGTGAACCCTGACTAATGAACATTATTTTGTTTTGCATTAGGGGCCTTTTCTGTGCAGTTTTATGGTGAGCTCAGTAGATGTGTGATGAGGTTTGTTTTCCAGGTGCCGCTGATTTCACAAAACATAGATGTAAAGACAGCCTAAGAAGGGGGAAGACAACCCTATATCTATGCATGGTAATATTCATTTTTGAACGGGTTTCCAAAGATTGGCAATAAATGAAAAGATCAGGTATGTGGCATTTTTGAAAGAAGCACAATGTGTGTAGTGCAGGTCCATTGCCACTTATTGTGTTGGAATGGCATTCTAAAAAATAATAGTACCTACAAATTGCAGCCCCTTACAGATATGAAGGAGGGGGACAAGTGAACTGGATGAATTGAGTCTTTTGTGATTACTGATGAGCTCGGGCAGCCAAATAATCTTGAATAGGCTTGTCCACACAATACCTGTTGGTGCCCAGTAGTGTACCAGTGCATTGTTGTGTTATTCTGAAATAACAGCATTTCACCTTTTCTTTTTATTGTACACCACCATAACACAGACCTAAACGGGCACAGAAATAAAAGTTACCAAACTGAAACCAATGAAGAGTAATACTGCTACACTGATTCCAATGTGTAGGTTAGTATTGTTTGTATTGCGTTCTGTCAGGATAAGCAGGACAGGATCAAATCAAATCTTGAAAAATTCACCCTAGAGTTGGAAAATAGGATTTTCTCCCCCAAATTCCCTTCCTATGCTTGGCATTCACTGACACCAATGTGGGGGTATTATTGAGGTCACAAATATGACACCAGTTCTACAGGTTAATATTTCTGCACTTACTCCAATATCGGGGGTATTTACCACCAGTGTGGAATGTTAAAGAAAGAAAAGAGACTTCATATGGTTTAGTAACCATTTTTTTTGTAATAAACTTAAATACAGAAAGTGATAGAAAAACAGAACGTTGAATAGCGATAACAGTGGATTCTAACCCTTCCCCATTAAATCCATAGCAAAAAGTTCTGTATGAATAGTGTGGGAACTTCCGGGAGCTGTGATCCCTTACATTAGGATTAGCATGTCTGTTGGGTAGGTAAAGGAAGTTCCTTTCGGTCGAAAGAGTAAGCCTAAAGGATTTTTGTATTTTCCCTGAAAGTTATCCTGAGTGGTCATGGTTGAAGCCTGGAGATAAGACCATGTTAAAGGATCTCAATCCTGTACTCTACATTCCCAGGTTATTACCCAGAGAACAAGACGAAAGAGAAAAGATAAAGAGGCCAGAAGCAGAAAGAGAACAAGAAAAAAGTGGGCTTAGCACAATACCCTCACGGATAAACCTACCTGTATCATCCAGAACATAAGATTATTGGGACTATTATAGAGATATAAAGATTAGAGAAGTACGATGGATATAGATGGAGAGAACAACAGATATAAAGAGTGTAGGAGAAAATCTACTGGAGATAAAAGCGGTAGTTACCCAAACAATTTGCTTTTCCATGATTAACCTCCCTAGTTGAAGCTGATTTTTGGCATTTTAAAAGATACAAAACATCTTAAAATCGGAAATGTTCTTCAGAGCTTTTATTCTCCAGCTGTATATATTGGCATAAACAGAATCAGAGATTTACTAGTACTGGAAAAACTAAATGCGATTTCACAACCTTTTAAATGTTTTTCTTTTCCAGGGGAAGATCCTTGTGGAATTATTATATGACTGGTCTGATAATCCCAGTGATGTATGGTAATGATCTCTCTTGTGCTTACCTAAATTCTTTTCAACAAAGACAGATTAGCTCAACAGGGAGGATTTGCATGAGTTTTTTTATGGTACTAAATACCAACACTCACAACAGAATTTGTAAAAATGATTTGTTACAATTTATTATATAATATTATAAAAATGTATCAAAAAATACATATATTTGCAATATACAAAATGACAATTGAACAATCCCAAAATTTATATTGATACATACCCAACTTTTACAGTCCTCACCAGTAGGCTTCATCAGAAGGACACAGCGTTATTAGTACCTCGTCTATATGTTTGTTCAGATAGTAGTTGCTGATCACGTTAGTATCATATCACTGTAATATTGATGTTAAAAAACAGAATTGTTTGTATAAAACCAATAACACAGACTTTTTTATGCGTTAAGAGTGATGTGACCCCATACTGTCATAGGCAATCTTTTTTAATGCACCACAGTGTAAATAATCAAAGAGATAGAATATCACCTTTGGTTGTATTGTCTTTAAAATAGAGCAAAATAGTAAACCTTATTTTTGACAGTTTGTCCTGCTTGGATCATTCATTCACCGCTTCCTGTCTGCTAAAAAAAGTCTGTGTTATTGTTTTTTACAAACAATCCTTCTTTTTAACATCAATATTTCAGTGATATGATATTAACTTGATCATCAACTACTATGTGAACAAATATATAGATGAAGTACTAATAACTAGTGTTGGTCGAATAGCTCACTATTCGATTTGAATGCTATTAATGCATAAATATTCGGGTGATCGACCGTCGAATTCGAACTCCATTAAAGTCAATAGGGGAAAAATTTGGCTTGTTTTTCAGGATGGTGTAGAGCTTCTACAGCCTATAAATACATTTAAAAAGACATGTCAATACTCCCTGAGGTCTGCACAACATTGTACAAGTAAAAAAAAAAATAAGGAAGTCTTTTTTCTGTTGCTGGCAAGGCTATTTTATGGGGCAGTCAACATGCCAGATTTTATAAGGTCTCCGAGTAGAGGCAGAGAGGGACATGAGGGGGTTCCTCTGGTCCAAAACTTAGCCACCAGGTTTCACCACTCCGTTACAAAAATTAGCCAGCTACACAGCTCTGTTACTGCCCAGTACCTGTCTGCCCACTGCCCAGTGCCCAGCTCCAGATGCCAGACTAGACTCAAGCTCAATAGGGTCTTCTTTCCCCGCTGATTCAGCCAAGCTCGCTCCCTTTCATGTGATTTCGCTACATAGTAGGTAAGGACAGATTGGAATCTCGTTCATCCATTCATCTCTCCAATAGCTACAGCATTGACACTGTCCATATAGGTGATGGCCTCAACTTCTAATTCCCTCCTTGCTCCGTCTAAGGGCCCACCGCCTCCTCCTCATGCTGTTATTGCTGCCGCCTGCCCAGTACCCAGCTCTAGATGCCAGTTACCAATGCTGTCCATGCTCCGCCAATGCCTCCTCTTCCTGCTGTTCCTGCTGCATGGCCCAGGCTTGATCAATATGAGCCATCAGGATGCAGGTATACTTCCAATAAGCCAGCTGATTCGAGAGGGTGGCATCTTTAACCCTGGAGCGCAGCTCGAAACGTAAGTGGAAGTGCAAGTCAATCACATCCAATTGTTGCAAATTCCGAAAGTCATCATTTTGCAGTATTTACACAAGATCCTTGTTGACGGATCTTTGAATGGCGTCTCCCAGGATGGCCACATACTTGTTGTGGAGAAGTCTCCGGACGTCTGCTGAGCTCAATAACTTCATGGCTCAATGTGGTCATCCAGGACCTCTCAATTCCCATTAAAAATACCGGTGTTTCTCATCACATCCTCCCAACATAAACAGAGGGACTGCTGTCCCACTTCCCAGTTCCGGGGTAAAATACACAGAAATTCAGTCCGATAAAGCATGGTATTGCTGGATGAAGCAGAAGACGTGGCCTTCTACATTCAATCACAAATTTCAGATTACACACTTCGGGGTGTCATTAAATATGCACTACACCCAGCTCTCGATGCCAGTTACTAATGCCTTCCACACTCCGTTCCCAGGGCCTGCTATCGAGTGAAAGCACATGAAAGGAAACAGGGCTTGGCGTGTATCAGTGGGGAAAGAAAATCCTGTTGAGCTTGAGTCTAGACTGGCATCTAGAGCTGGGTACTGGGCAGTGGGCAGGCAACAGCAGTAATATCAGGAAGAGTAGGCCATGAGTAGTGTGGATGGCATTGTTAACTGGCATCTAGAGCTGGGTACTGGGAGGAGGAGGCGGTGGGCCTTGAGATGGAGCAAGGACGACATTAGTGGTTGAGGCCATCACCTATATGGACAGTGTAGAAGCTGTAGCTATTGGAGACATTGCTTTGTAGGGGACTGCCTTTTTCTATCTGCTAGCTGTAACTTTCTAAAATGTGGCATGGACAGCGTTGTTAACTTGCATCTACAGCTGGGTACTGGGTAGTGTTGTTGTTCGAATTCGGGTCGTCCTAATATTCAACCCAAATATGACCGTTCGAATTCGTGTGGACCCGACCCAATTTTGCTGGATTCGAATACCTGAATTCGACCCTCCCACAATGCTTTCAAACAACTAGGGACCTCCCCCATGATGTAAAGGGCCCTCCAATTAGAGCAGGGATGCCCTCCTCCTTGTTTGTTGTGGCAGGCAGCCGATCGGCTGTCTGGCTGTCTGTCACTGCATGCCACACAGGTAGCCATTGGCCTATATAAGGCCTATAAAGACGTGCGTGCATTTACCACTCCTGACAGAATTTTGCTGATAGCATCACAACCTTTCTGTGCCGCTTGGCCTGCTTTCTTTGTCAAAGTGAAAAAAGTGTTTTACTTTGGTAGACTGTGTCACACTCACACTATTAGTCAGATAGATTGTTGGATTGTACTGTATTCATCAAATTGACATATACATATATCATATTAGCTACAAAGTATTTTGCAGGGTGTCAAGCCACATAAATCAAAACATTTGTACAATGTCTGGCCAAAGAGGAAAGGGCATCTTTGGCAGGGGTGGCAAGCAAAGCAGTATGAGTTTGTTTTTTGCTGCAGACCCAAGAACAAGAAGCGCTGCTGTTGGTGGTGGGCGTCCATTATTGCCACAGCAGGCAGAAGACGTAGTGGAGTACATGACCCAGCCTGGGTCTACTGATTCTACCCCCTCTTCATCCCAGTCCCAGACACAGGCCTTACAGGTGTCCCAAACAGTCCATGATACACCTGTTCCTCATAGTTCCTCATCAGTAGCTGCAAAGTCACGTGTACGGCAGTATGTAGAGGAGTCCCACCGAGGGGTTGGAGAGGCGGAGTTACAATCATTCATTGAAGATACTCAGTTGTTTGAGTCATCTGATGAAGAGAGTGTGTTCACAGGCTTTCCCCCCAGTTACTTTTCACTAGAACACTCTCAGCCAGAGGAGCCAATTCAAACTGGCGCCAAAAGGCCGCTGCTTCCTTTCGACACATATAGGGAAACTGTCTCATCTGATGATGATGATGATGATGATGATGTCCTTGATCCGACATGGAGAGAACAAGGAGATCTTAATAGGCAGGAAGCAGAGGAGGAGGAGGAGGAAGAAGAGGAGGTTGCAGAGTGACCTCAAGGGGGGAGAGGGAGGAAGAGGGTAAAAGCTGCCCACACTCTGCATTCTTCAATTACCAGTGAGGCAAATCATAGACGTAAATCATCGGAAGCAGTCACCACAGCTATGCCTCAACAACCACGGACCGCCACCACGAGCACCAGATCCAGAGCACCTTTCGGCCAAGTTAGATGTTCGCCAGTGTGGGCATTTTTTAATGTCCATAGTGATGACAACACTATGGTTATCTCTAAACTCAGTGCTCATCACTTGAAACGAGGCAAAACTCCAAACAAACTTGGAACAAGTTGCATGAGCAATCATTTAAAAAGCCACCGCCCAGTAACCTGGTGGGTACACCTGGTGAAAGCACAGAGCTCTGTGCGACCACCTCCACCCAAGAAACAAGCTCCAACAGCTCGATCTTCCTCCGCTGCCTTTCCTCCTTCTGCCACTAAAGTTTCCCGTGCCGCTGCTAGCAATTTGAGTGTGGCATGTAGCCGATCATTACCTTTTTCAGGCTCCACCAGCGGTGAGCAGGAGCTCCAATGCAGATCAGCTGCTGTTTGTGGCGTTGCTAACAGTTAGGACCAGGCATCATTGCCATCCCTCACAACTTCTACCCCATCATCCAATGTTTCTGTGATTAGCATTAGCAGCATCCAACCTTCCATCCCCCAGATGCTGAGGCGCAAGAGGAAATATGGCCCAAATGACCCCAAAACAAAGCTGATCAATGCGGCATTTGCACAGCTGATTGCGTTAGAGCTCCTCCCTTACCGGCTGGTGGCCTCCAATGCGTTCCGTTACGCATTCCTTTGCGCAAACCCACAGTACGTTATGCCTAAGCGACAGTACTTTGCACAAAAATGTGTTCCTGCTTTGCATGAACACGTGCAGAGCAATGTGTCCATGGCCCTGCAGCACTGACCCTGTGCTGCTGTTCGACCCACAGGAGTGTGGGTCCAGAATTACCTCAGCTGTGGGTAGTTTGAGCCACATGACAGCCTTCATGCAGGAGTGTCTAGACAAAGATCCACGCATAGAACACATAAAAACAAAGACTGACGACTATTGGATTGCTACATTACTGGATCCACGTTACAAGCCTGAGGACAGGGGACCTAAAATGCAGCACTACCAAGAAGTGCTCGTAAGGGACTTGTGCTCAGCCTTTCCAGCCGCCTGCAGCAGCAGCAGGGATCCCTATGGCAGTTCCACCAGCCATGGGAGCCAAACAACTGCTTTAAGCGGAATGGGTGGCAGCAGCAGTAGAGGTCGTCTAAGCCTAACTATGCAGGATTTTTTTCAGCGGAAGCAAGCTGCTTGTCGTGCAGCAATTGCCAATGACACTGAGCAACGGTACTCAGTCATGGTGCAGGAATACGTGCATGGGAAATCTGCAACCTGCAAAGCCAGGACCCACTGGGCTACTGGGTATCCATGCTTAAGCAATGGCCAGACTGGCAGAACATGCCATTCAGATCCTTGCCTGCCCAGCAGCAAGTGTGTTATCTGAAAGAGCATTCAGTGCAGCTGGGGGCATAGTGAGTGACAAACGGATTCGGCTCTCCGCAGAAAATGTCGACCGAATCACTTTTATTAAAATGAATAAGGCTTGTATCTGGGTTCCTCGGGAGTTCCCTCCTTGTCTTCTGAGGCGGTGGAGTCCCTGGGGGCTCCGATCACGGCAGAGGAATTAGCCTCGGCGTTTGCTAGGGCGCCCACTGGGAAGGCACCTGGCCCGGATGGCCTAACCCTGCCGTATTGTTAAAAAATTCCTTTCGATACTTTCCCCATACTATCGGCATTTAATGCCTTGATGGAGGGTTTGACTCAGGGACACATTGGCAGCACACATTTCTTTAATTCTGAAACCTGATAAGGATCCTAACTCATGCGGTAGTTATAGGCCAATCTCACTATTGAACTGTGACATTAAGCTATTTAGCAGCATTCTGGCAAAACGCCTGACGCCCCGATCCAATCTATTTTGTACACTCAGATCAGAGAGGTTTTCTACCAGGCCGTGAGGCTAGAGACAATACGGTTAGAACGCTAAATTTAATTAATTATATTCATTCTCGTAAACTTCAGGCACTACTACTAGCAGCGGATGCTAAAAAAGCCTTTGACCGTGTTGACTGGGAATTTTTGAAATGTACCCTGGCCCATATTGGCCTACCCTCTGCCTTGGTGACCTGGATTGGATCTCTATCCCACAACAGGTACTATGCAGGTTTAGGCAGGAGTTTCTCCGCTTTGTCTGGGGGGGTGACAGCCCTCGTATCGGGCGCCGGGTTTTAAGGTTGTCTAAAGTACGTGGAGGTATTGCCTTTCCTGACCCCCTATTGTACCACCAGGCTACACATGTGGGACGGTTGATAGACTGGTGCAAAAACGGAGGCCTTAAGCCATGGGTAAGGCTTGAGAGAGCCATTGCCAATCTACCGTTAGCAGGGGCCACGTGGTCCCCTCCAGACACACTATCTCCCATTCTCAAGCTGCAGCTGATAGGAACAACCCTCCGTGTTGTGCAAAATTATTTAAGGGTCTCTGGTGTGTGTACTTACCCTTTGCCACTGTCTCCTATTCTGGGACACCCGGTGAGGGGCACAGAGTGGGCACCTGTCTCAGATTTGACAACTGCTCATGAACTTCCAGAGCTGGGACTATGGCGCATCTTACAACTATGTCATTTTCTTCACTCTCTCCCACCGCCATCCAGGTTTGTGCGCCCCCTATCACAGGTGGAGGGGGTGTGTGAGGCCCAAGGCACCGTTAGAGGGACTCTCTCTAATGCCTACCAGATGTTTTGACGGATACTGCCCCCTCGTCCTCAACTTTACCATTTCTGCATAAATGGGAAAGTGATCTTGACATCCCATTCTCCCCAGAACAACAGGATCGTCTCCTGTACACGGGTCATAAAGCCACTCTTAGCAACTCTTACCAGGAACTGAACTATAAATTGCTCACGTGGTGGTACAGAGTGCCTACTGTGTTAGCCAAAATGTATCCGGGAGTAGATGATAGATGCTGGCGTTGTGAAGCGGCTGCTGGCAGCCTGTTTCATATATTCTGGGAGTGCTCTAAGTTGCAATCTTCCTTGTCAGGGGTGGCGGCGGTTATTGAAGAATTGACAGAGGTAGATATACGTAACAGCCCGGAGCTAGCCCTTTTACATTTGAATGATTGGTCTAAAAAGAAATACCATGCTTCTCTACTCAAACATCTTTTAAATGCTGCTAAGGCCTGTATTCCGGCCCTGTGGAAACAATCCTCTCCTCCCACCTTGTTACAATAGTTTAGAAGAGTAAATGACATTATGGCAATGGAAGACCTTATTACTAGCCGGGACAGTAGAACGGATAAATTCCGAAATACTTGGTTATATTGGATACAGTATACCACTACTCAAGCGTACCTTTCAGTATACAGTGCGGCTGATAATGCCGACGATCTGTTTTGAATGCAGAGGATATCATGGAATTATTGCTCTGTGTTCCCTACTGTGTTAAGTCTGGTCTTTATTCAATCTGGCCTTCCAATCGTGCCCCTCCCCCTCCTCTCCCTCCCCCTCTTCCTTTATTTTGCTTTCTATTTCTCTATTTCTTTCTTTGGTTATATTTGGTAATACTTTGAAAATTGCCTGTGCTCAGTCGTTCTGCTTGTTTGTTCAATATATGTTTGTGATGCGGAAGATGATAACACAGTTGGTGATTTGTATGTTTTATGCCAGTATCTATGACTGTTCACTGAACAAAAAATAAAATTATAAAAAAAATGAATAAGGCTTAGATCAGCAATTACTTTAACACCCCCTCTGCAGATTCTACTGATTAGTCGTCAACTGCTGCACGTTCACCTTGATGGGAAGAGCACGTTCACAGCCTTTCGGCATCTCCTTCTACTCCTCACCCTAGTGGCCCTCTACCTCTACTCTTTCTCTGAGGTTTATAACTTGATATAGAGCTGTGTAACTGGCAAATATTTTATTATCGATCACCCCCTCAGGGCCCCCTGCCTTTATCTACTTTGAGGCCTTTATCACTTGTAATAGAGCTGTGTGAACCATAATTAAATATTTGTATTTTTAGTAGAGAAGAAATACATACATTTGTCTGTCCTTTTGGATAGATAGCAAGTGGTATCAAAAATAAATATCTGTATTTTTCTTACAGAAATACAGAAGTTTTTCTGTTTATTTTGATAGGTAGCAAGTAGGATCAGAATGAAATATCTGTATTTTTTTACAGAAATTTTTCAGATTATTTTGATAGGTAGCAAATGGTATCAAAATTAATTATCTATATTTTTTTACAGAAATACAGAAAATTTTCTGTATTTCTGTAAAAAAAAAAAAAGATAATTCTTATACCGCTTGCTATCACTTGCTATCTTGCCTTCTGTTCCCATGCCCTCCTTGCTCAGTCTCAGGGCCCACCCCCTCCTCCTCCCAGTACCCAGCTCTAGATGCCAGACTAGACTCCAGCTCAACAGGGTCTTCTTTCCCCGCTGATTCCGCCAAGCCCAATCCCTTTCATGTGATTTCGCTACATAGCAGTTAGGGCCAGATTGGAATCCTGCTCATCCATTCATGTCTACGAAAGCTACTGCTTCTACATTGTTCGTAAAGGTGATGGCCTTCTGTTGTAATGCCCTCCTTGCTCCGTCTCAGGGCCCACCACCTCCTCCTCCTAGTACCCAGCTCTAGAGGCCAGTTAACAATGCCATCCACACTTCTCAGGGCCCACCGCCTACTCTTCTTGCTTTTACTGCTGCTGCCTGCCCACTGTCCAATACCCAGTTCTAGATGCCAGACTAGACTCAAGCTCAATAGGATTTTCTCTCCCCACTGATTCCGCCAAGCCCCATTTCCTTTCACGTGCTTTCACTCGATAGCAGGCCCTGAGACAGAGTGTGGAAGGCATTAGTAACTGGCATCTAGAGCTGGGTGTAGTGCATCTTTAATGACACCCCAAAGTGTGTAATCTGAAATTTGTGTTACTCCGGAACTGGGACGTGGGACAGCAGTCCCTCTGTATATGTTGGGGGGATGAGATGGGAAACACCGGTATATTTAGCGAGAACGGAGAGGTCCTGGATGACCACATTGAGCCATGAAATTATTGAGCTCAGCAGACGTCCGGAGACTTCTCACAAAAAGCGTGTGGCCGTCCTGGGAGACTCCATTCAAAGATCCGTCAACAAAGATCTTGTGAAAATACTGCAGAATGATGACTTTCAGACTGAGAAGCAGCTGAAAGGGAAGGGTGACATGTCATTTGCAAACAACACGTTGGGGGATCTCTGGCTGAAATGCACAATGCCATAAATTACGGCAAAGTGCGTCATTACAGAACTGACCACCAACTTGTACGGTTCTATTTCCTGACCCGTGTTTCTTCGGAGTAGATAGAGAATGTGCTGGCCAACTTCAAACATGGACCTCAGCCCGACGTTGTCATCATCACCTCGTGTATTTAGGATGATAGCAGGTATCATGATGAGCAATTACTGCAAATGTACAAAACCAACATGGACCAGCTGTTTATTCGGCTCACCGAGGTGCTGAGCCCCAAATGTCTGTTAATATGCAACACGTCCATGTCTGTTGGATTCAAAGCTGGTGAAGTGCTAGAGTCCCAATTCCTAATGTGCGCTTGGACATCATAGAAGGGAATTTCTACAGCGCCACACTGGCAGATTTACACCAATTGCATGTGAGTGACTTGCACTTCCACTTAAGCTTCAAGCTGCGCTCCAAGGTTAAAGATGCCACCCACTCGAATCAGCTGGCTCATCAGAAGTATACTTGTATCCTGATGGCTCAGTGGGAGACGGAGCGTGGACAGCACTGGTAATTGCCATCTAGAGTTGGGTACTGGGGAGGCGGCAGCACTAACAGCATGAGGAGGAGGAGGTGGGCCCTGAGACGGAGCAAGGAGGGCATTAGAAGTTGAGGCCATCACCTATATGGACAGTGTCGAAGCTGTAGCTATTGGAGACATGAATGAATGAACGAGATTCCAATCTGTCCCTACCGAGATTGGAATCTCGTTCATCCATTCATGTCTCCGATAGCTACAGCTTCGACACTGTCCATTTGGGTGATGGCCTCAACCTCTAATGCCATCCTTGCCCCTTCTCAGGTCCCATCGCCTCCTCCTCATGCTGTAACATCCAACTCTGGATGCCAGTTACAAATGCTGTCCCCGCTCCATGTCATTGCCCACCGCCTCCCCCTACTGCTGCTGCTGCTGCCACCTGTCACTTGTAATATATAACAGAGCTGTGTAACTGGCTAATTTTAGTACTGAAAGACCCCCCTCAGAGACCTCTGCCTGTACTCTGAAGCCTGTGTATGGCTTGTAATGGAGCGGTGAAACCTAGTGGCTAATTTTTGGACCAGAGGAACCCCTTCGTGACCCTCTCGGCCTGTACTCAGGGACCGTATAAAATCCGGCATGTTCCCTTGGCCGCCCCGAAAAATGGCCTTGCCAGCAAACAGAAAAAAGACTTCCTTATTTTTTTTTTACTTGTACAGTGTTGTGCAGAGCTGGGGGAGTCTTGAAATGTCTTTTTAAATATATTTATAGGCTTTAGAAGCTCTACACAGTCCAGAAAAACAACCCGACATTCCCCCATTGACTTTAATGGAGTTCAAATTCGACGTTCGATCACCCGAATAATTATGCATTATTCGACTGAATGGCGGTCGAATCGAATAGTGAGCTATTCGACCAACACTACCACTAATATGGGTATTTATTACTCCTATTGAGGCATTTTTTACTACTATCTACTGACCACTATTGCGTGGGAATTTTTACTCCCACAGACTTCTGTTTTACTCTAATTGACTCTCCAAGATCCTCACGGGAGCA
This sequence comes from Pyxicephalus adspersus, assembly GCF_032062135.1. Lineage (NCBI taxonomy): Eukaryota > Metazoa > Chordata > Amphibia > Anura > Pyxicephalidae > Pyxicephalus > Pyxicephalus adspersus. The sequence goes on from NC_092859.1 coordinate 3,090,271, forward strand.
GCACTGCCATCTGGTGGTGTACTGACCCAGGCTCTGCCGGATTACTCTTGATTGCTGCCTACCCTGACCTTGGTTTGTCCGACAACTCTTTTGCCTTTTGCTTCTTTATTACACATTGGTCCTACCCTGTCAGTAGTTACCAGCCCCTGCATGGTCGGGGTGCAACCTGGTCACTATCTCCTGAAGTCCACTGCAACTGGTGAAGCTGGAGGCTGGCGTCCTATAATCTGCACCCCATACACGTTCCTGCCAAGCAGCTTGTGAGACGATGATTACTATGACATTTGGTCAAAAGTCTGCTGAATTGTTAGGTGATTTAATCCCTTAAACCAGAAAGATAGAAACACTCCGTACTACTTTAGGTAAAGTACCTGTTCATCTTTTTTATGAGTTATTTTAAATGAATACTCTGGGAGGATCTTTTTCATTGCACCACACATTATCCTCACAAATACCTGCTAAATACCAACACTCACAACAGAATATGTTAAAAAATGATTTGTTACAATCTATAATATAAAAAAAATCACACAAAATATATACTTGCAATATACAAAATGACAATTGAAAAATCCCAAAATTTATATTAATACACAATAACTTTTACAGTTTTTAACGTGTTTAACCAGTAGACTTCATCAGAAGGACACAGCGTTATTAGTACCTCATCTATATATTTGTTCAGATAGTGGTTGATGATCAAGTTAGTATCATATCACTGAAATATTGATGTTAAAAAGAAGGATTGACTTTTTTTAGCAGACAGGAAGCGGTGAATGAATGATCCAAGCAGGACAAACTGTCAAAGGACAAAAAGGTGTGCTATTTTGCTCTATTTTAAAGACAATACAACCAAAGGTGATATTCTATCTCTTTGAATATTTACACTGTGGTGCATTAAAAATGATTGCCTATGACAGTATGGGGTCACATCACTCTTAACCGCATAAAAAAGTCTGTGTTATTGGTTTTATACAAACAATTCTGTTTTTTAACATCAATATTACAGTTATATAATACTAACTTGATCAGCAACTACTATCTGAACAAACATATAGACGAAGTACTAATAACGCTGTGTCCTTCTGATGAAGCCTACTGGTGAAATGCGTTAAGGACTGTAAAAGTTGGGTATGTATCAATATAAATTTTGGGATTGTTTAATTGTCATTTTGTATATTGCAAATATATGTATTTTTGATACATTTTTATAACATTATATATTAAATTGTAACAAAATGTTTTTTACATATTCTGTTGTGAGTATTGGTATTTAGCACCATAAATACTCATGCAAATCTTCCCTGTTGAGTTATTCTGTCTTTGTTGAAAAGAATTTAGGTAAACACAAGAGAAATCATTACCATACATTACTGGGATTATCAGACCAGTCATATATTAATTCCACAAGGATCTTCCTCTGGAAAAGAAAAACATTTAAAAGGTTGTGAAATCGCATTTAGTTTTTCCAGAACTAGTAAATCTCTGATTCTGTTTATGCCAATATATACAGCTGGAGAATAAAAGCTCTGAAGAACATTTCCGATTTTAAGATGTTTTGTATCTTTTAAAATGCCAAAAATCAGCATCAACTAGGGAGGTTAATCATGGAAAAGCAAATTGTTTGGGTAACTACCGCTTTTATCTCCAGTATATTTTCTCCTCCACTCTTTATATCTGTTGTTCTCTCCATCTATATCCATTGTACTTGTCTAATCTTTATATCTCAATAACAGTCCCAATATTCTTATGTTCTGGATGATACAGGTAGGTTTATCCGTGAGGGTATTGTGCTAAGCCCACTTTTTTCTTGTTCTCTTTCTGCTTCTGGCCTCTTTATCTTTTCTCTTTCGTCTTGTTCTCTGGGTAATAACCTGGGAATGTAGAGTACAGGATCAGTTTATTTTATTGGAATCCCAAGTCTAGTGTAGAACATTTTCTAAGGTGGTTTTAAAAACGTGTCGAAAATAACGGTCTTCTGGTTATAACAGGATGAATATGACTTTAATTATAACTGAAAATTTTGTTCATGATTGACCAGCAGCTGGGGGAGCCTGGTTCTGAAGATATTTTTGAAATTGTTATGATTTACTATAAAGCATTTCAGAGCAACCATAATGATATGTTATAAATTATTGTATTTGTATTTTAATAATTGTAAATAAATGGTAACACATTTTATTTTATGACATTTTTTTTTATAATATTGAGTATGCTTACTATGAGCTGGGGTTGGACCTTGCTAGGAATATATACCCACTAAACAAACTAAATGTTTTATAAAGTGTTTGAACATATATAGACAAATAGGGTCAAGGAATGGTGACATTAGCTCATGTAAAAGCTGTAACAACACAGTTGAGTACTGTTCATAATACATTTCATCTTACACTTATAGACAAGCTGTTGGGGGCACAAATAAATATGTAAAACATTTTTGTTACAATGGTCTATATATTTCATATATATTTCATGAAAACCCTCCTTTCAACATTCTAATCAATGATTTTGACATTGTACATTGGCTTACAGAGATCTGTTCACACCATAAAGTGCCATAAAGATTGGCTTTGTCCGTTCCCCAAGTCAAAGCTATTACTTCCAGGCTGGACATATACAAACAAGTTTGACAAAACAGGCCTGATTTATAAAAGTTCTCCAGGACTAGAGAATTTAGACTTTCATGGGAGGACCTGGGTGAGAGCTTTCATAAATCGGGCCTGTTTTCATGCTAAATCTGAAATTGCAAAATATATGAGAATAAATAAAAATGGTGAAATAGGATAAATCGTAAAAAAATAAAATGAATCTGCACAGGGTGATCACATAGTCCGCTGTATGGGAGAGGACAATGGTTCTTCAATAAAACTCTGAATGACCGTTCTGCATAAGACAATGGCTTGTCCTATTCCCCCACCCCCCCATCATAAAGCTCACTTCACCACTTCTTTTCTGGCTAATTTTCTTGTTTATGTTGCTGGCTGTGTGTTTCCAAAAGCTATGTTTTTCCAAAATTATTGTCTTAACATAAATCTTTGTGTACCTGTACAGCTTGGATTGAGAAAAAAGGGCATAGACCCCAGGGAGCTAGACCTTAGAGCCAATCATTTACAGCACTCCATTGTGTTGTTCCAAGTGTACTTTTATGGCTAAAATCAACATAGGCATGTAAGTACATCTAGATTCCTAAATTCTTACTGAAACATATCCATATAACTTGCAGTTTTTTTCTCTATCATGCCTTTAACCGGTGTTAATTAAAGACAATACATAGAAAAGGGAAAGGAACACAGCATATACAACAACATATATCAATAAAAATACAGCAAACATAACATCCAAGGAACAGAAATAAAATAAAAACCTTACATACAATGAGGCTAACAATACAATAAAACAAATATATATTAATTGTTGGTCCATTATAAATATATTATTTGAATATCTATTACGCTTAGTATTTAGATTTTTTATAAAATTCATTGCATTAACATTTCTCAATAATGAAAAGTAATATCTCAGAAATGATGTACTAAAAGTTAACAATTTCAGTTGTATCTTTGCTAACTTCCATTTCTTATATACCATCAGTCGAAGAATTTGGACAACCAAACAGTACAAGAGTTCATTCTGCTGGTTTTTGAGATCACCCGTGATATTAGGTTTTTGTTTTTCTCAACTCTTCTTCTCATTTACTTGGCTATATTGGCAGGAAACCTTCTGGTCATCACCATGGTCCACAGGGCTGTCAACCTACAAACTCCTATGTATTTCCTGCTTGGCCATCTCTCATTTGCTGAAGTTCTGTTCACAACTAATATTGTACCCAATATGTTAAATACTGTCTTATGTAATGGTGGATTAATTACTCTTGAAGGTTGTATTACTCAATTTTTTATGTTTTCTTCTTCCACCACGGCAGAATGTCTCTTGCTGTCCATAATGTCTTATGATCGATTTTTGGCCATTTGTTCCCCTTTGCAATATTCCTCTTTGATGACTCAGCACTTATGTCTAAAATTGGTTTGCAGCTCCTGGCTAACTGGGATTGTTATCTCTTTACCTGCGGCCATCCTTATAAGTAAGTTGCATTTTTGTGGTTCGAATGTCATTGACCATTTTTTTTGTGATCTTGCCCCAATACTTCAATTGTCATGCTCGGATACCACCTTCCTAGAAATGGAAGATCTCATTTTGTCATTTCCCGTTTTAGTTTTCCCTCTTATATTTATTGTTGTTACCTACATCCGAATTATCTTTGTCATCTGCAGAATTCCTACCTCCAGTGGCAAACAGAAAGCCTTCTCAACCTGCAGTTCTCATCTTCTTGTAGTCTGTACTTATTATGGGACTCTTATCATTGTTTATATGACTCCATCAGTAGATCATTCGGTCAGTAAGCTTCTGGCTCTCCTATATATTGTTGGAACTCCACTTCTGAACCCAATTATTTATAGTCTAAGAAGTAGGGAAATAAGGGATTCTTTAAAAAAACTGAGGAGCCTGCTGTAAAAAATGTTGCTCCGATCATATGACCAATAATTCCTCAATGCGGGACATTTTGTGCTATGCTGTCTATTGAGATCCTTTAACATGGTCTTATCTCCAGGCTTCAACCATGACCACTCAGGATAACTTTCAAGGAGAATACAAAAATCCTTTAGGCTTACTCATTCAACCAAAAGGAACCTGCTTTACCTACCCAACCGACATACTAATCTTAATGTAAGGGATCACAGCTCCCGGAATATCCACACTATTCATACAGAACGTTTTGCTATGGATTTAATGGGGAAGGGTTAGAATCCACTGTTATCGCTATTTAACGTTCTGTTTTTCTATCACTTGCTGTACTTAATTTTATTATAAAAAAAAAATGGTTACTAAACCATATGAAGTCTCTTTTCTTTCTTTAACATTCTACACTGGTGTTAAATACCCCCGATATTGGAGTAAGTGCAGAAATATTAACCTGTAGAACTGGTGTTTTATTTGCGACTTCAATAATATCCCCACATTGGTGTCAGTGAATGCCAAACATAGGAAGGGAATTTTGGTGAGAAAATCCTATTTTCCAACTCTAGGGTGAATTTTTCAAGATTTGATTTGATCCTGTCCTGCTTATCCTGAATGCGCAGGAGAGAGGCGTCTGCACTTTAGAGAGGAAGAGGTAAGTGTGACAGGTGCCATGCACACTGGACTTAAAGACAAATTCAACAAGTCCAAACTAGTTACAACCAAAGTATATTCATGCACAGAGTTTGGCTTTATTTCATGTATCAAACATGAGGCATTTATGCTTTTGATGTAAAACATGCTTTGATACAAGACTTCATCTCTTGATTCCGTAGACTGTAGATGATGGGATTTAACAGAGGTGTTCCGATTGTGTAGAAAAGAGACAAAATTTTGTTTAATTTGGCAGAAGTCTTTTGAGAAGGCACCAAATAAATGATGAAGATTGTCCCAAAATACGTACAAACAGACACTAGATGTGAACTGCAGGTGGAGAAAGATTTCTGTCTGCTGGTCCTGGATGAAATTCTCACTAAAGTGGAAATAATGGATATATAACTCAAAAGGATCAATATAAATGGAAAAAGGCTAAAGGCAACGGTGAGCAGAAAAGACTCCATTTCCACTATATAAGTATCTGTAGAGGACAATTGTAATATTGGAGCCAAGTCACAAAACACATGGTCAATGGTGTTGAAGCCACAGAACTGCAATTTAGACATAGAGACCATCAATATGGCCATCACCATAAAACCAGAAAGCCAAGACCACATAGCCAGAAGATTCCGTGTCTTGATGTTCATGAGGTAAGAGTATCTTAAGGGGTTACAAATGGCCAAATATCGGTCATAGGACATTGCTGTGAGAAGAAGACATTCAACACTTCCCACCGATGCTCCCAAGTAGAACTGAGTAAAGCAACTATGGAAAGACATGGACCCACCATCCCCCCATACAACATATAACATATTTGGCATTATTATGGTGGTAAAGAGTATTTCACATAAAGACAGATTGCACAGAAAGAAATACATGGGAGAAGTGAGTTTTTGGTTTGTAGCTATTAAGCTTATAATTAAAATATTCCCTGTAATGGTGGTGACATAGAATATTAGAAACAGGAAAAAAATGAATCCTTTCAGATGGTGGAGATTCTTAAACCCCAGAAGAACCAGTTCCATCACATCTGTTTTATTGTGTCCACACATGACTTGCTAAAAGGTGGAAAACATTGGTTAGTACAAAAACTGGTACCTTTGACACAAAAGTAGATTAAATGTACTTTTTTAGAGCTATATTACAAAAAAAAAGCAAGGACAAAAAGAAAATGGAAAAGCGTGTGTTTCAGAGACCTTTTAATTTGGGAAGGGATGACGGAAGTAGCTAAAATATATTGATTTAACCCCCCTAACATTCTAATTCTGTCAGTTTTTTGATGCAAAAAGTGATCCTATTTTTTTTGCATAGAAATTTTTGTTTATATTGTGGGCCTGTAATTCTTGGGATTAACTCCCGGGTGTAATAAATATATTTATTTATTATAATATAATCATAAATATAATATAATAGATAACTATAAATCATAATTATAAAAATTATTTTAAAAAAGAATGCAATATTATTGATAAATAGTAATATAAATTAAATGCAGATTTTAGAGAAAAAAATATTTAAATTTTTAGTAGACATCCCGGGTGTGGTAGATTTTTATATAAGAAATGGAAGTTAGCAAAGATACAACTGAAATTGTTTACTTTTAGTACATCATTTCTGAGATATTACTTTTCATTATTGAGAAAAGTTAATACAATGAATTTTATAAAAACTCTAAATACTAACGGTAATAGATATTCAAATAATATATTTATAATGGACCAACAATTGATTTATATTTGTTTATTGTATTGTTAGCCTCATTGTGTGTAAGGTTTTTATTTTATTTCTGTTCTTTGGATGTTAAGTTTTGTATTTTTATTGATATATGTTGTTGTATATGCTGTGTTCCTTTCCCTTTTCCATGTATTGTCTTTAATTAACACCGGTTGAAGGCATGATAGAGAAAGAAACTGCAAGCCATATGGATATGTTTCAGTAAGAATTTTAGGAATCTAGATGTACTTACATGCTTAAGTTGATTTTAGCCATAAACGTGCACTTGGAACAACACAATGGAGTGCTGTAAATGATTGGATCTAAGGACTAGCTCTTTGGGGTCTATGTTAAGGCAATAATTTTGGAAAAACAAAGCTTTTGAAAACACACATCCAGCAACATAAACAAGAAAATTAGCCAGAAAAGGAGTGGAGAAGTGAGCTTTATGATTGGGGGGGGGGGGGGGGGGGTAGTCATTAAACTACTCGGTAATAATTTAGAGTTCCACATTCAAGCCATTGTCTTATGCAGAACGGTCTTTCAGAGTTTTATTGAAGAACCATTGTTCTCCCTCATACAGAGGACTACTGGTGGGCAGTGATCACCCCGTGCAGATTCATTTTATTTTTATACTGTTTATCCTATTTCACCATTTTTATTTTTTTTTCATATATTTTGCAATTTCAGATTTAGCATGAAAACATGCCCGATTTATGAACGCTCTCACCCAGGTCCTCCCATGAAAGTCTATATTCTAAAGTCCTGGGGAGCTTTTATAAATCAGGCCAGTGTTGTCAAACTTGTTTGTATCAGTCCAGCTTGGAAGTAATAGCTTTTACTGGTGGAACAGACAAAGCCGAACTTTATGGCACTTTATGGTGTGAACAGATCTCTGTAAGCCAATGTACAATGTCAAAATCATTGATTAGAATGTTGAAAGGAGGGTTTTCATAAAATATATAGACCATTGTAACAAAATGTTTTACATATTTATTTGTCCCCCCCAACAGCTTGTCTATAAGTGTAAGATTAAATGTATTATTAACAGTACTCAACTGTGTTGTTGCAGATTTTACATAAACTAATGTCACTATTCCTTGACCCTATTTGTCTATATATGTTCAAACACTTTATAAAACATTTAGTTTGTTTAGTGGGTATAAATTCCTAGCACGGTCCAACCCCAGCTCATAGTAAGCATACTCAATATTATAAAAAAAAATAAGTAATTAAATAAAATGTATTACCATTTATTTACAATTATTAAAATACAAATACAATAATTTATAACATATCACTATGGTTGCTCTGAAATGCTTTATAGTAAATTACAACAATTTCAAAAATATCTTTAGAACCACACTCCCCCAGCTTTTGGTCAATCATGAACAATATTTTCAGGTATATTAAAGTCATTTTCAACCTGTTATAACCAGAAGACCATTATTTTCGACACATTTCACAGCCTAATAAACAGTTTTTTTTTAAGAATCATAGGAGTAGCCCATCACTATGAATAAATACAGACAATATTTTAAATTACAATTATAATTATAACCTAGAAATATATCAAAATGTTAGTATTTCATTCCATACTCACAGCTCATATTCAAAGGTATTGAAACTGGCAACCCAGATATAATATATAATTTAAAAAAAATGTTTGTATTGAAGTCTCTCACATCACCCTTTACATAGTTATAGGTGCATACACATCATATATGAGTCAATCAGAAGGTGACTTTCCCAAAGTGAAACATGCTGTGAAACGCGTTGAAGGTCCTGTAACCCTCAGGAAAAGTCTCAGGAGTGTAATAAGTTATCAGCTGATTAAAACCACCTTAGAAAATGTTCTACACTAGACTTGGGACTCCAATAAAATAAATTGATCCTGTACTCTACATTACCAGGTTATTACCCAGAGAACAAGACGAAAGAGAAGTATAGAAAACAAAAAGAATATAAAGGCCAGAAGCAGAAAGAGAACAAGAAAAATGTGGGCTTAGCACAATACCCTCACGGATAAACCTACCTGTATCATCCAGAACATAGGAATATTGGGACTGTTATAGAGATATAAAGATTAGAGAAGTACGATGGATATAGATGGAGAGAACAACAGATATAAAGCCTAAAGGAGAAAATCTACTGGAGATAAAAGCTATAGTTACCCGAACAATTTGCTTTTCCATGATTAACCTCTCCAGTTGATGCTGATTATTGGCATTTTAAAAGATACAAAACATCTTAAAAACGGAAATGTTCTTCAGAGCTTTTATTCTCCAGCTGTATATATTGGCATAAACAGAATCAGAGATTTACTAGTTCTGGAAAAACTAAATGCGATTTCACATCCTTTTAAATGTTTTTCTTTTCCAGAGGAAGATCCTTGTGGAATTATTAAATGACTGGTCTGATAATCCCAGTGATATATGGTAATGATTTCTCTTGTGTTTACCTAAATTGTTTTCAACAAAGACCGAGTAACTCAACAGGGAAGATTTGCATGAGTATTTATGGTGCTAAATACCAATACTCACAACAGAATATGTAAAAAACATTTTGTTACAATTCAATATATAATGTTATAAAAATGTATCAAAAAATATATATACTTGCAATATACAAAATGACAATTGAACAATCCCAAAATTTATATTGATAAACACCCAACTTTTACAGTCCTTAACGCATTTCACCAGTAGGCTTCATCAGAAGGACACAGCGTTATTAGTACCTCGTCTATATATTTGTTCAGATAGTAGTTGATGATCGAGTTAGTATCATATCACTGAAATATTGTTGTTAAAAAGCAGGATTGTTTGTATAAATCCAATAACACAGCCTCCTGTTTCACCAGCGGAAGTGGACTTCAGGAGATAGTGACCGGGTTGCACCTCGACCGTGCAGGGGCTGGTAACTACTGACTGGGTAGCACCAATGTGTAATTCAGAAGCAAAAGGCGAAAGAGTAGTTGGACAAACCAAGATCAGGGTAGGCAGCACTCTAGAGTAATCTGGCAGAGCCTGGGTCAGTACACCACCAGATGGGAGTGCTGCTTCCGTGAGGATCTGGGAGAGTCAGTTAGAGTAATAAAGTGGTCTGTGGGAGTAAAAATTCCTACGCAATAGTAGTAAAGTAGTAAAAAATGCCTTAATAGGAGTAATAAATACCTATATCAGTGCTCATATTGGTGCCTCTGTATGAGTGCCAAGAATTGTTCATCTAGGTGAGTGGGAGGATTGATGCCCCCGTGTCAGAGGTGAAAATGGTTTTATGTCCGTAAAAGAAATACATTTACACTAAGGAATTTTTACCTATTTTTATCTACACAATTGTCATTGTCAGAGTGTTCTCAGGGAAATAGAGGGGATCACACAAGCCACAAAATCTAAGTGATGCTTGGTCTTCACCAGGGCGCCCCTCAAGTACCTAGAGATCACAGGGCTCTTGGATGTAATGTATCACTAGATCAAAGCCCTCGGGGTTACCACTTCTGAGGAGGAAGGATGGAGAGGCTTTGTTGTGGGGGCAGGCAGTGTACAGAAGGCGAGAGGGAAAGAAAGCATCAGAGCTGGCAGCAGGAAGGTGAAGTCTGAGGTCCATGCAAATGGTTGGGGCATGCAGGCAAAGAGTAATCCAGGTCCAGGCAAAGAGTCAGGGCAGGTTGCAGGCAAAGTAATCCAGGTCCAGGCAAAGAGTCAGGGCAGGTTGCAGGCAAAGCATAATCCAGGTCCAGGCAAAGAGTCAGGGAAGGTTGCAGGCAAAGTGTAATCCAGGTCCAGGCAAAGGGTCAGGGCAGGTTGTAGGCAAAGCGTAATCCAGGTCCAGGCAACGTTCAGAGTAGAGTAGCAATAGTGTACAAATGCAGGATAGCAAGGTAGGTGGTACAAAGTGACAGCACCAACCACAATTACTGCTGGGACTAAAATATCCTCTACCCCTTTAAGGAGCTCCTCTTCGCTGTGTTATGTCAACATGTGCATGACCACCCACAGACATGAAAGACCAAAAAATAGGGCTGCATGCTCTGAGCTTCACAGCTTGGCAAGTCAGACGTGTGCTGGATACTGCAGAGCAGTTCAGCGGGGAGAGCAGCAAAAGCCAATTGGTATTGTACCAGTCACTATGAGAGTTGTTGTTCGAATTCGGGTCGTCCTAATGTTCAATCCGAATATGACCGTTCGAATTCGGGTGGACCCAACCCGAATTTTCCTGGATTCGAATACCCGAATTTGACCCTCCCACAATGCATTTGAACAACAACACTACTAGGGACCTCCCCCATGATGCAAAGGACCCTCCAATTAGAGCAGGGATGCCCCCCTCCATGTTTGTTGTGGCAGACAGCCGACTGGCTGTCACTGCATGCCACAGAGTCAACCATTGGCCTATATAAGGCCAGTGCATGCCTGCATTTACCACTTCTGACAGAGATTTGCTGCTAGCATCACAACCTTTCTGTGCTGCTTGGCTTGCTTTCTTTGTCAAAGTGAAAAAAGTGTTTTACATTGTTAGACTGTGTCACACTCACACTATTAGTCAGATAGATTGTTGGATTGTACTGTATTGGTGCAAATCTACTGTACTCAGATAGGAAGAGTCAAACCAATATGAGTTTGTTTTTAGCTGCAGACCCAAGAACAAGAAGCGCTGCTGTTGGCGGTGGGCGTCCATTATTGCCACACCAGGCAGAAGACGTAGTGGAGTACATGACCCAGCCTGGGTCTAGTGATTGTACCCCCTCTTCATCTCAGTCCCAGACACAGGCCTTACAGGTGTCCCAAACAGTCCATGATACACCTGTTCCTCCTAGTTCCTCATCAGTAGCTGCCACGTCACGTGTACGGCAGAATGTAGAGGAGTTGAAGCAGCTCATTGAAGAAGCTCAATTTTTTGAGTAATCTGATGAAGAGAGTGTGTTCACAGGCTTTCCCCCCAGTTACTTTTCACTAGAGCACTCTCAGCCAGACGAGCCAATTCAAACTGGTGCCAAAAGGTCGCTGCTTCCTTGCGGCACATGTAGGGAGACTGTCTCTTCTGATGATGATGATGATGATGTCCTTGATCCGACATGGGGCGAACGAGGAGATCATCATAGGCAGGAAGAAGAGGAGGAAGAAGAAGTGGAGGAGGAGGTTGCAGAGCACCCTCAAAGGGGGAAAGAGAGGAAAAGGGTAAAAGCTGCCAATACTCTGCATTCTTCAAGTACCAGTGAGACAAGTCATAGACGTAAATCAATGGAAGCTGTCACCACAGCTGTGCCTCAACAACCGCGGACCGCCACCACGAGCACCAGCTCCAGAGCACCTTTTGGCCCTGTTAAATGTTCGCCAGTGTGGGCATTTTTTAATGTCCATAGTGATGACAACACTATGGTCATCTGTAAACTGTGTGCTCAATACTTGAAACAAGGCAAAAACAGAAACAAACTTGGAACAAATTGCATGAGCACTCATTTAAAAAGCCACCATCCAGTAACCAGGCGGGAACACCTGGTGAAAGTACAGAGCTCTGTGCTACCACCCCTACCCATGAAGCAAGCTCCAACTGCTCGATCCTCTTCTGCTGCCTTTCCTCCTTCTGCCACTAAAGTTACCCGTGCTGCTGCCAGCAATTTGAGTGGGGCATGTAGCCGATCATTACCTTTTTCAGGCTCCACCAGCGGTGAGCAGAAGCTCCAACGCAGATCAGCTGCTGTTTGTGGCATTGCTAGCAGTCAGGACCAGGCATAGTGAGGGAGAAACGGATTTGGCTATCCACAGAAAATGTCGACCGAATCACTTTTATTAAAATGAATAAGGCTTGGATCGGCAATGGCTTTAACACCCCCTCTGCAGATTGTACTGATTACTAGTCAACTGCTGCACGGACATCTTGATGGGAAGAGCACGTTCACAGCCTTTCAGCATTTCCTTCTACTCCTCACCCTAATGGTCCTCTTCCTCTATTCTGAGGTTTATAACTTGCAATGGAGCTGTGTGATTCATAATTAAATACTTTTAGTATTTTTAGTAGAGAAATACATACATTTTTCTGTTCTTTTGGATAGATAGGAAGTGCTATCAAAAATAAATATCTGTATTTTATTTTTCAGAAATGCAGAAATTTTTCTGTTTATTTTGATAAATAGCAAGGGGTATCAGAATTAATTATCTGTATTTCTTTTACAGGAATACAGAACCAGACTAAAACAGACAGTGATTCAGGAGGAGAGAACCCTGCCCCGAAGAGCTTACAATCTAGTAGGTGGAGGAATTTCACACACAATAGGATGGGAGATATGTAGTGGTGGGAAGTAGTGATGGTTTTAAAAAACAGAAGAAGACGGGTAGGCAAGTTTCTTATCCAGGACTGAGGGAGACAGATGAGGTTAGGAAAAGGGAATGTCTTGCTGAGAGTATATGGAAAGTACAGGCTGCGTGGGGGACCAGGGTTGGGTGAGATGTCACCAGAGAGTATCAGTAAAGTAGAAAGGTACAGGAGCACAGACAGAGAAATAAGGAGAGAGAAAGAGCAGAGAGACAATGAGTTATCAGACGGGGGAGTGCAGGGAGTAGTGCCAGCAAAGAGAGAGCAGGATGAATAATACATTTTACAGATAATAGGGAACCATATGTGTACAATAAACAATGTGGCAAACTGAAGTCCAAGAGAAGCAGTCCAATAATATGGGTTCAAGTGAGGCTTGTAAACTGTCTGAGTTCCAGGAATGAGGGATGAAGATTCAGTCAAAAAGATGGTTTGATGAAATACCAGCTTAGAATGTTAGCAGCAGTATAGAATGTGTTGGAGTCCAGGTGGATAAATCAGTCCAAAGGCAGAAGATAGAAGTAGTAGAGTAAAAGAGTATGTCCAAATCTGTTCCAACTCCTGTGTCAATTCCCTGGATTAATTCCCATTGCAATTATAATTTGGGCGCTTGAGATTTGGGCACATGACCAGGGTCTTAACGTGACCTTGCCTGTTGTTTAAATAGAAGCGCTTTTGGTTCTGATTATTTTCTGTTTATTTTGATAGGTAGCAAGTAGGATCAGAATGAAATATCTATTATTTTTACAGAAGTACAGAATTTTTGTGTTTATTTTGATAAATAGCAAGTGGTATCAGAATTAAGTATCTGTATTTTATTTTTCTGAAATATGGAAAGTTTTCTTTTTTTTTCATATATAGCAAGTGGTATCAGAATTTATTATCTGTATATTTTTACAGAAATACAGAAGCTTTTCTGTCTTTTTTGATAGATAGCAAGTGGTATCAGAATTAATTTTCTGTTTTTTTTTTTTTTTACAGAAATACAGACATTTTTCTGTTTATTTTGATAGGTAGCAAGTAGGATCAGAATGAAATAAGTATATTTTTTTACAGAAATACAAAAATGTTTTCTGTTAATTTTAATAGATAGCATGTGGTATCAGAATTAATTATCTGTATTTTTTTACAGAAATGCAGAAAAGTTTCTGTTTATTTTGATAGATAGCAAGTTGCTATATATGAAAATAAACAGAACATTTTCTGTATTTCTGTATAAAAAAAAATACAGATAATTAATACAGCATCCAGGAGACACACACAGGATCGGCTATCGGGTGAGTGACTTTTTTTAATTATTTTATCAAAAATCGGAGAAACACAGTATTTGTCATATAAGATGCACCAACTTTCCCCCCCAGTTTTCGGGAAGAAAAAGTGCGTTTTAAAAGGCAAAAACTACAGTAGTTGATGGCTTTATATTGTAATGCCCTCCTTTCTCCGTCTCAGTACCCACTGCCCCCCCCCTCCCAGTGCCCAGCTCTAGATGTCAGACTACACTCCAGCTCAACAGGGTCTTCTTTCCCCGCTGATTCCTCCAAGCCCAATCCCTTTTAGGTGGTTTCGTTATATAGTAGGTAGGGACAGATTGGAATCTCGCTCATCCATTCATGTCTCCAATAGCTACTGCTTCTACACAGTCCACATATGTGATGGCCTTTTGTTCTAATGCCCTCCTTGCTCCATCTCAGGGCACACTGCCTCCTCCTCCTCCCAGTACCCAGCTCTAGATGCCACACTAGACTCCAGCTCAACATGGTCTTCTTTCCCTGCTGATTCCTCCAAAACCAATCCCTTTCATGTGGTTTCGCTATATAATAGGTAGGGACAGATTGGAATCTCGCTCATCCCTTCATGTCTCCAATAGCTACTGCTTCTACAAAGTCCACATAAGTGATGGCCTTAAATTCTAATGCCCTCCTTGCTCCATCTCAGGGCCCACTGCCTCCTCGTCCCAGTACCCAGCTCTAGATGCCACACTAGACTCCAGCTCAACAGTGTCTTCTTTCCCCACTGATTCCTCCAAGCCCAATCCCTTTCATGAGGTTTCACTATATAGTAGGTAGGGACAGATTGGAATCTCGCCTATCCGTTTATTTCCCTGATAGCTACTGCTTTTACACAGTCCACATAAGTGATGGCCTTCTATTGTAATGCCCTCCTTGCTGTGTCTCAGGGCCCACCGCCTCCTCCTCCCAGTACCCAGCTCTAGATGCCAGGCTAGACTCCAGCTCAACAGGGTCTACTTTCCCCACTCATTCCTCCAAGCCCAATCCCTTTCATGTGGTTTCACTATATAGTAGGTAGGGACAGATTGGAATCTTGCTCATCCATTCATGTCTCCGATGGCTACTGCTTCTACACAGTCCACATAACTGATGGCCTTCAATTGTAATGCCTTCCTTGCTCTGTCTTAGGGCCCACCGCCTCCTTGTCCCAGTACCCAGCTCTAGATGCCAGACTAGACTCCAGCTCAACAGGGTCTTCTTTTCCCACAAATTCCTCCAAGCCCAATCCCTTTTATGTGATTTCACTACATAGTAGTTAGGGACAGATTGGAATCTTGCTCATCCATTCATGTCTACAATAGCTACTGCTTCTACATTGTTCGTAAAGGTGATGACCTTCTGTTGTAATGCTCTCCTTGCTCCGTCTCAGGCCCACCGCCAACTCCTCCCAGTACCCAGCTCTAGATGCCAGCCAGCTCTAGACTCAAGCTGAATAGGATTTTCTTTCCCCACTGATTCCGCCAAGCCCCGTTTCCTTTCATGTGCTTTCACTCAATAGCAGGCCCTGAGACGGAGTGTGGAAGGCATTAGTAACTGGCATCTAGAGCTGGGTGTAGTGCATCTCTAATGACACCCAGAAGTGTGTAATCTGAAATTTGTGTTTCTCCGGAACTGGGATGTGGGACAGCAGTCCCTCTGTATATATTGGGGGGATGAGATGGGAAACACCGGTATATTTAATGGGAACCGAGAGGTCCTGGAAGACCACATTGAGCTGAGATGAAGTTATTGAGCTCAGAAGATGTCCAGTGACTTCTCCACAAAAAGTGTGCGGCCATCCTGGGAGACTCCATTCAAAGATCCATCAACAAGGATCTTGTGAAAATACTGCAGAATGATAACTTTCAGACTGAGAAGCAGCTGAAAGGGAAGGGTGACATGTAATTTGCAAACGACACGTTAGGTGATCTCTGGCTGAAATGCACAATGCCATAAATTACCGTGAAGTGCGTCATTACAGAACTGACCACCAACTTGTACGGTTCTATTTCCTGACCCTTGTTTCTTCAGAGTACATAGAGAACATGCTGGCCAACTTCAAACATGGACCTCAGCCCGAAGGTTGTCATCATTGGCTTGTGTATAAAGGATGATAGCAGGTATCATGATGAACAATCACTGCAAATGTACAAAACCAACATAGACTACCTGTTTTTTTGGCTCACCAAGGTACTGAGCCCCAAATGTCTGTTGATATGCAACACGTCCATGTCTGTTGGATTCAAAGCTGGTGAAGTGCTAGAGTACCCAATTCCTAATGTGCGCTGGGACATCATAGAAGGGAACTTCTACAGTGCCACACTGGCAGATTTGTACCAATTGGATGTGATTGACCTGCACTTCCACTTACGTTTCAAGCTGCGCTCCAGAGTTAAAGATGCCACCCTGATACCTGCATCCTGATGGCTCATATTGATTAAGCCTGGGGTGTGCAGCAGGAACAGCAGGAAGAGGAGGCAGTGAGCTTTGAGATGGAGCGTGGACAGCACTGGTAATTGCCATCTAGAGTTGGGTGCTGGGCAGGCAGCAGCAGTAACAGCATGAGGAGGAGGCGGTGGGCCCTGAGATGGAGCAAGAAGGGCATTAGAAGTTGAGGCCATCACCTATATGGACAGTGTCGAAGCTGTAGCTATTGGAGACAAGAATGAATGAACGAGATTCCAATCTGTCCCTACCGAGATTGGAATCTCGTTCATCAATTCATGTCTCCAATAGCTACAGCTTTGAAACTGTCCATATGGGTGATGGCCTCAACCTCTAATGCCATCCTTGCTCCTTCTCAGGGCCCACCGCCTCCTTCCCATGCTGTAACTGATGCCTCCTGTCCAGTTCCCAACTCTGGGTGCCAGTTACAAATGCAGTCCCCGCTCCATTCCAGTGCCCACCGCCTCCTCCTACTGCTGCTGCTGCTGCCACCTGTCACTTGTAACGTATAACAGTGCTGTGTAACTGGCTAATTTTCAGGACTGAAAGACCCCCCTCAGAGACCTCTGCCTGTACTCTGAAGCCTGTGTATGGCTTGTAACAGAGCGGTGAAACCTGGTGTCTAATTTTAGGACCAGAGGAACCCCCTCGTGCCCCTCTCTGCCTGTACTCAGGGACCGTATAAAATCCGGCATGTTCCCTTGACCGCCCCATAAAATGGCCTTGCCAGCAACAGAAAAAAATTTTTTTTTTACTTGTACAGTGTTGTGCAGAGCTGGGGGAGTCTTGACATGTCTTTTTAAATGTATTTATAGGCTGTAGAAGCTCTACACAGTCCAGAAAAACAACCCGACATTCCCCTATTGACTTTAATGTAGTTCAAATTCGACGTTCAATCACCCGAGTAATTATGCATTATTCGACTGAATGGCAGTCAAATCAAATAGTGAGCTATTCGACCAACACTACCACTAATATGGCATTTATTACTCCTATTGAGGCATTTTTTACTACTTTTTCACTATCTACTGACCACTATTGCGTGGTAATTTTTACTCCCACAGACTTCTGTATTACTCTGACTCTCCCAGGTCCTCACGGAAGCAGCACTCCCATCTGGTGGTGTACTGACCCAGGCTCTGCCAGATTACTCTTGATTGCTGTCTACCCTGATCTTGGTTTGTCCGACTACTCTTTCGCCTTTTGCTTCTTTATTACACATTGGTCCTACCCTGTCAGTAGTTACCAGCCCCTTCATGGTCGGGATGCAACCTGGTCACTATCTCCTGAAGTCCACTGCTACTGGTGAAGCTGGAGGCTGGCGTCCTATAATCTGCACCCTATACGTTCCTGCCAAGCAGCTTGTGAGACGATGATTACTATGACATTTTGTCAAAAGTCTGCTGAATTGTTAGGTGATTTAATCCGTTAAACCAGAAAGATAGAAACACTCCGTACTACTTTAGGTAAAGTACCTCCATCTTTATTATGAGTTATTTTAAATGAATACACGGGGAGGATCTTTTTCATTGCACCACACATTGGCCCTGATTCATCATCAAAATCCGCGATCGCTGGAAGCGCGAAAGTACGCGCGGCCAGCGATCGCGGGTTACCGCGGTCCGGGACTCGAGTGCGCGCGTACACTCGCCTCCTCACTGCCAGCCGGATTCCTGCCTTGAGCAATA
>NC_092859.1:3112189-3118122 GCF_032062135.1 Pyxicephalus adspersus
ACCGCGTACGATTCCGGATCGCTAATACGAATGCGCGAGCGATAATCCGATTCTGCTTGATGAATCAGGGCCATTATCCTCACAAATACGAAAGTGCTTTCTTTACCCAACAGGGAAGATTTCCATGGCTTTTAAAGGTGCTAAATATGATATAAATAATATAACACTCACAACAGAATATGTTAAAAAAGATTTGTTACAATCTATAATATAATATAAAAAAAGTATCACACAAAATATATACTTGCAATATACAAAATGACAATTGAACAATCCCAAAATTTATATTGATACACAATAACTTTTACAGTTTTTAACGCGTTTCACCAGTAGGCTTCATCAGAAGGACACAGCGTTATTAGTACCTCGTCTATATATTTGTTCACATAGTAGTTGATGATCAAGTTAGTATCATATCACTGAAATATTGATGTTAAAAAGAAGGATTGTTTGTATAAAACTAAAAACACTTTTTTTAGCAGACAGGAAGCGGTGAATGAATGATCCAAGCAGGACAAACTGTCAAAGAACAAAAAGGTGTGCTATTTTGCTCTATTTTAAAGACAATACAACCAAAGGTGATATTCTATCTCTTAGATTATTTACACTGTGGTGCATTAAAAAAAGATTGCCTATGACAGTATGGGGTCACATCACTCTTAACCACATAAAAAGTCTGTGTTATTGGTTTTATACAAACAATTCTGTTTTTCACATCAATATTACAGTTATATAATACTAACTTGATCAGTAACTACTATCCGAACAAACATATAGACGAGGTACTAATAACGCTGTGTCCTTCTAAAGAAGCCTACTCGTGAAACGCGTTAAGGACTGTAAAAGTTGGTTGTGTATCAATATAAATTTTGGGATTGTCCAATTGTCGTTTTGTATATTGCAAGTATATATATTTTTATATATATTTTTAAAACATTATATATTGAATTGTAACAAAATGTTTTTTACATATTCTGTTGTGAGTATTGGTATTTAGCACCATAAATACTCATGCAAATCTTCCCTGTTGAGTTACTCGAGGAATCATTACCATATATCACTGGGATTATCAGACCAGTCATATAATAATTCCACAAGGATCTTCCTCTGGAAAAGAAAAACATTTAAAAGGTTGTGAAATCGCATTTCGTTTTTCCAGAACTAGTAAATCTCTGATTCTGTTTATGCCAATATATACAGCTGGAGTATAAAAGCTCTGAAGAACATTTCCATTTATAAGATGTTTTGTATCTTTTAAAATGCCAATAATCAGCATCAACTGGAGAGGTTAATCATGGAAAAGCAAATTGTTTGGGTAACTACCGCTTTTATCTCCAGTAGATTTTCTCCTCCACTCTTTATATCTGTTGTTCTCTCCATCTATATCCATCGTACTTCTCTAATCTTTATATCTCTATAACAGCCCCAATATTCCTATGTTCTGGATGATACAGGTAGGTTTATCCGTGAGGGTATTGTGCTAAGCCCACTTTTTTCTTGTTCTCTTTCTGCTTCTGGCCTCTTTATCTTTTCTCTTTGTCTTGTTCTCTGGGTAATAACCTGGTAATGTAGAGTACAGGAATAATTTATTTTATTGGAGTCCCAAGTCTAGTGTAGAACATTTTCTAAGGTGGTTTTAACCAGCTGATAGCGTATTACACTCCTGAGACTTTTCCTGAGGGTTACAGGACCTTCAACGCGTTTCACAGCATGTTTCACTTTGGGAAAGTCACCTTGTCATTGACTCATATATGATGTGTATGCACCTATAACTATGTAAAGGGTGATGTGAGAGACTTCAATACAAACATTTTTAAAATGTATATATTATATCTGGGTTGCCAGTTTCAATACCTTTGAATATGAGCTGTGAGTATGGAATGAAATACTAACATTTTGATATATTTCTAGGTTATAATTATAATTGTAATTTAAATTATTGTCTGTATTTATTCATAGTGATGGGCTACTCCTATGATTCTTAAAGAACTGTTTTTTAAGCTGTGAAACGTGTCGAAAATAATGGTCTTCTGGTTATAACAGGATGAATATGACTTTAATTATACCTGAAAATATTGTTCATGATTGACCAAAAGCTGGGGGAGTGTGGTTCTGAAGATATTTAAATTGTTGTGATTTACTATAAAGCATTTCAGAGCAACCATAATGAAATGTTATAAATTAATGTATTTGTACTTTAATATTTGTAAATAAATGGTAATAAATTTTATTTTATGATATTTTTTTTATGATATTGAGTATGCTTACTATGAGCTGGGGTTGGACCTTGCTAGGAATATATACCCACTAAACTACATGTTTTATGTTTTATAAAGTTTTTGAACATATATAGACAAATAGGGTCAAGGAATGGTGACATGTTGTTGGGGGGACAAATAAATATGTAAAACATTTTTGTTATAATGGTCTATATATTTTATGAAAACCCTCCTTTTAACATTCTGATCAATGATTTTGACATTGTACATTGGTTTACAGAGATCTGTTCACAGCATAAAGTGCCATAAAGAGTGGCTTTGTCTGTTCCCCAAGTAAAAGCTATTACTTCCAGGCTGGACTGATACAAACAAGTTTGACAAAACTGGCCTGATTTATAAAAGCTCTCCAGGACTCGAGAATATAGACTATCATGGGAGGACCTGGGTGAGAGCGTTCATAAATTGGGCATGTTTTCATGCAAAATATATGAAAAAAAAATAAAAATGGTGAAATAGGATAAACAGTATAAATATAAAATGAATCTGCACAGGGTGATCACTGCTCACCAGTAGTCCACTGTATGGGAGAGAACAATGGTTCTTCAATAAAACTCTAAATGACTGTTCTGCATAAGACATGGGCTTGTCCTATCCCCCCCCCCCCCCCCCGAAAATCATAAAGCTCACTTCTCCACTTCTTTTCTGGCTAATTTTCTTGTTTATTTTGCTGGCTGTGTGTTTCCAAAAGCTATGTTTTTCCAAAATGATTGTCCTAACATAAATCTTTGTGTACCTGTACAGCTTGGATTGAAAAGAAAAGAGCATAGACCCCAAAGAGCTAGTCCTTAGAGACAATCATTCACAGCACTCCATTGTGTTGTTCTTTTATGGCTAAAATCAACTTAAGCATGTAAGTACATCTGGATTCCTAAATTCTTACAGAAACATATCCATATAGCTTGCAGTTTCTTTCTCTATCATGCCTTCAACTGGTGTTAATTAAAGACAATACATAGAAAAGGGAAAGGAACACAGCATATACAACAACATATATCAATAAAATACAGCATAACATAACATCCAAAGAACAGAAATAAAATAAAAACCTTACACACAATGAGCCTAACAATACAATAAACAAATATAAATCAATTGTTGGTCCATTTTAAATATATTATTTGAATATCTATTACGCTTAGTATTTAGAGTTTTTATAAAATTCATTGTATTAACATTTCTCAATAATGAAAAGTAATATCTCAGAAATGATGTACTAATAGTAAACAATTTCAGTTGTATCTTTGCTAACTTCCATTTCTTATATATCATCAGTCGAAGAATTTGGACAACCAAACAGTACAAGAGTTCTTTCTGCTGGTTTTTGAGATCACCCGTGATATTAGGTTTTTGTTTTTCTCAACTCTTCTTCTCATTTACTTGGCTATATTGGTAGGAAACCTTCTGGTCATCACCATGGTCCACAGGGCTGTCAACCTACAAACTCCTATGTATTTCCTGCTTGGCCATCTCTCATTTGCTGAAGTTCTGTTCACAACTAATATTGTACCCAATATGTTAAATACGGTCTTATGTAATGGTGGAATAATTACTCTTGAAGGTTGTATTACTCAATTTTTTATGTTTTCTTCTTCCACCACGGCAGAATGTCTCTTGCTGTCCATAATGTCTTATGATCGATTTTTGGCCATTTGTACCCCTTTGCAATATTCCTCTTTGATGACTCAGCACTTATGTCTAAAATTGGTTTGCAGCTCCTGGCTAACTGGGATTGTTATCTCTTTACCTGCGACCATCCTTATAAGTATGTTGCATTTTTGTGGTCCGAATGTCATTGACCATTTTTTTTGTGATCTTGCCCCAATACTTCAATTGTCATGCTCGGATACCACCTTCCTAGAAATGGAAGATCTCATTTTGTCATTTCCCGTTTTAACTCAATTCATCCAGTTCACTTGTCCCCCTCCTTCATATCTGTAAGGGGCTGCAATTTGTAGGTACTATTATTTAGAATGCCATTTTATCACCTAAATACAATAAGTGGCAATGGACCGGCACTACACACATTGTGCTTCTTTCAAAAATGCCACATACCTGATCTTTTCATTTATTGCCAATCTTTGGAAACCCATTCAAAAATGAATAACACCATGCATATCATGCACATCTACTGAGCTCACCATAAAACTGCACAAAAAAAGCCCCTAATGCAAAGCAAAATAATGTTCATTAGTCAGGGTTCACATTTGTTGTGGTGCCCTAATGTGTGCACAATAGCATGGCCATGCACACAACATACTACAGGAGCATTACACCAATATGTTGCAGTTTCATTCTAAATGGATAGCACCACAAAACTAAACATAATTTTGTGAGCCTTAAAGCTTTTCAAAGCCAGGATGTGTATAAAGGGGAGCTTTGAACCAATTTTCCGATGTAAATATATGCATTTTATAATATATTTTGTATATACTACAATTCATGGTCCATTCATACCACTGCATTGCAATTACTTGTGGTACCAAGGCAGTGCCAACTCACTCCAAAATGTGCACTGCAATATCTAGCATTGAAGTACAACACATGGGCCCTGATTTATTAAATTTCTCCAAGGCTGGAGAGAATAAACTTTCATCAGTGGAGCTGAATAACTAAGCAAACCTGGAATGGATTTTCTAAAATCAAGCTATTTGTTTTTAATCCTGGACCAGATTCATTCCAGGTTTGCTGGATCACCCAGCTACACTGATGAAAGTGTATTCTCTCCAGCCTTCGAGAACTTTATTATTTAGGGCCAGTGTGTCCTAACATACAGCCTGTCCTATATTCCCATACATTGTAGTGTGACTGGTCTAGAGAAAGTACTCTAACTGGAAACCAAGTGAACCAGCAAAGCAGAGAACCCAATGCAATCATAAACCAGCAGCACTGACATTTAGTGAACTAAACTCTGAACACACTTTAGGTGCAGTTTTGAAAGAACTCAGATGGACAGATGTATTTTCTTTTGCTATGTTTGAAGTGAGACAGAGCCTCTTAGGGGGCATTACGGCTTGCAATATTGGTGTGAGCCTCTAGTGGTGAGGATGTTGAGCTTCTGGCTGCTGCCAGGTTGCAGTCCTTGGGCACACTGGGGTGGCCAGGATAAAGCACAGTACCAAATCACTAGGCAGGGGAATAGTCAAGGAAGGCCAGCAGTCGAGACAGGCAGCAAGCAAGAGAGGTCAGGAACAAAACCAGAAGTCAAGAACCAGGAATCCAAGAAACTGTCACCAGTGGCAAGGAGACCACCACAGACACAGAGATGTAGGAAGCCACAGGAGGCATAGGTGACCCAGGAGGCAAAGGGGCCACGGAAGACACAGAGGAACACTGGAACATCACAGGGGAACAGGCATGAAAACAACAGATTGGGCAACAAGGTGTTAACACAGAAGACGAGACAGGTGTAGGGTAAATATTCAGCACAGCTAGCGGGGCTCGGCATTAGTGGAGACACGTTGCTCAAACCCTAAGTGCTGTGTCTGAGCTAGGTAAACAACCAGGGGCAATTCATTTCCTGATTGGCTGATGGGAGGGCCAATATTGATAAAACTTGGTAGAGCAGGCTCGCCCACGGTCAGAACTGCTTGCATATGCAGGAGAGAAGTGCCTGCACTTTAACGAGGATGAGGTAAATGTGACAATAGGATTAGA
>NC_092859.1:3119011-3119556 GCF_032062135.1 Pyxicephalus adspersus
GATGAGTTGTAACACCTCTTTAACATAACAGAACACATGCTAGTCCTCCAATCTAAAGCTGCACTATTCACCTATAGCAAGCCACCGATCAGCCTCAGGAGGATAGGTACGGACACGATTTTCCCCAGGACTTCCAGAATACAGAGCCAGATGTCATACACGGTAATCAGTCCACCAGATGAGGTATCCAAGGATAAAGAAAAAGCAGATTCGGGGTCACAGGCAAGAGTTCAATCCAGACAGCATACAGACGCAAGGTGAGGAACAGGCAACATTAGCGATAGTAAATCCAACAAAATAACACACCAGCAGCAAATCAGTTTAGCTTAACCTTACAACAGCTACTGGTGCCTATAAGCAGAAAGCCTATAAATTCCAATCAGCCAATGGCAAGGCAGAATGCAGCCAGGGGCCAGTCAGCTCCTAAAATCCCCTCCTAAAATTGCATTGGTTGGTCGAGCAAGCATGGAGTGGGAAGATATATTTCCTATACAGCTCACTGGGTAACTTTGGTGGCAGCAAGGGAAGATGCAGCTGCAGCAAGG
>NC_092859.1:3125805-3130569 GCF_032062135.1 Pyxicephalus adspersus
AATATAAAAATAGAATATTATTATATGTATTCAATAACATAATTTACAAATCCTTTACCGTAATTGGTGACCAAAATTAGCTATGCCCAACGATGTCCTAAAGCATAGTGTCATATGGGGCGCTAGGGTACTGTTAAATGACCAGCACCTAGAACAAAGAAAAGTTCACTTAACCACCTGGCGGTATTCCCCACTGTGGCTCGTGGTGAATTTATGTACCAAAAGCAGTAACCCCGAGCCCAGCCGTGTCCTTCAGCGATTTTTAGGCCGGCTTCTGTGTCCCCTGGCATCGCATCCCCGGTGTGACCGATTGGATGCCTGAAGCGTCGGTACGCTGGGAAGGCGTGGCTTGGCGGGAAATTTAAAAGTAGATTACATTGTAATAACACATTGTGTTGTATATATATATATAAAGTTGGTTAAGTTCCTGAATTTTTCTTAGTAAAAAGAGTGGGTTCCTCCTAAATTTTAACCAAACTTTTCTTGTTCTTGCGTGGGTGGCCAGGGATAGGGAGGTAAGTGAGATTTTGCTGTCTGTACCAGGCTCCGTGTCTCATGGTCCGTGTCTTCCCAGGTGACCAAACTCCACTAGTCCTACAGGATGTTCACACACATGAAGCAGATTTCTCGATATGTTTCCCATGCTTAGGTCTGCTACAAAAAGAAGACTAAACAACAAGATAGAGGTGGTGACAAAATTATTTCCTTCTCATTCCCCCCTTTTGGTCATTCTACTGACCACACATATCTATCTATCTATCTATCTATCCATCTATCTATCTATCTATCTATCTATCTATCTATCTATCTATCTATCTAACTATCTATAAGAAAGAGTACTGGTGTAGCCTTAGCAGGGAATTCCTGTCAAGTAAATCAGTTGAAAAACAATACCTATTATTTATTGTACAAAAATTTTATTAAACATTCAATATACATTTATCAAAGCATAAGGTCCAAACAAAAGGCCTGAGACATCACACGTTATACAAAATAAAATACTATCAAGCATTTTAAGAAGACATGACTCATTTCAGATACAAACAGGATTTTTGATTGGAGGATAACATATGTAAGCACAAATATCCAGAAACTGGTTTCAGCAAAATGGGAAGGGAAAAACAAGAAATACATATTTGATATATATATATATATATATATATATATATAATATTAATATATGTATTCAATAACATAATTTACAAATCCTTTACCCAAATTGGTGATCAAATCCAGCTATGCCCAGTGATGTCCTAAAGCATAGTGTCATATGGGGCACCAGGTTGCTGTTAAATGACCAGCACCTATGATAAATTCACTTAACCCCCTGATGGTATTCCCCACTGTGGCTCGTGGTGAATTTATGTACCAAAAGCAGTAACCCCGAGCCCAGCGGTGTCCTTCAGCGATGTCTGGACGGCTTCTGTGTCCCCTGGCATCACATCCCTGGTGTGATCGATTGGATGCCTGAAGCGTCGGTACGCTGGGAAGGGGCGGCTTGGCAGGAAATTTAAAAGCAGAATACATTGTAATCTGAGAATCTGAGTAATTAAGAATCTCTATCCAAGAACACATACTATAGGGCTGCAAGAGCAATCAGGTGAGCGGAGCTGTCCGCGAGATAGAATTTTAAAATTTTGCTTACTCATCCCTACTATGAATATAGACAGGACTCATATGTAGACATGACTATTATTGATGATCTTCAAATGGCATGGTGCAGGTTTGACATGCAGAGTCTAAGCACCTATTGGGTCATAAAAATAACCACCCAGGTATGTTGCACTGTTGAACAGGTAAGATTTTGCAGTCTTAAGAGATCAGGCCTGGGATAGAGAGCCTGAGTAAAGTTAGACTCCAAGGGTTAAAAGCAAAAACAAAGGTTGTAAGGGTAAAGGAAAATCTATCTATTTCTTAAAGAAATGTCAGCTGTTAGGGTAATATTACGATCGTAAGAGAACAGACACCAGTTCCTACAGTGATGCTGTTCTGATTTATTCAGAAAACGTGGTGTTATTTATACAAAGTTAAGTAGGGGGTGCAGTAAGGTAAATAAAGATTTGAAGTGATAAGTGACTATTCAGGAATCCTGGCTGAATGATGGCTCTAAAAAAATGATGTCCCTAATATCCTGGAAATCTCTTCACACCTCCCTGACCAAACTCCACTAGTCCTACAGGATGTTCACACACATGAAGCAGATTTCTCGATATGTTTCCCATGCTTAGTTCTGCTACAAAAAGAAGACTAAACAACAAGATAGAGGTGGTGACAAAATTATTTCCTTCTCATTCCCCCCTTTTGGTCATTCTACTGACCACACAAACACCTACTTTAGACATGGTATCTGTACTGTTGAGAACACCATGCCCAGGGCAAAACCATTCAGCATTTGTAGGTCAGAGACTGGCCGTAAATCGTATACATAACTGGAATCTTTCTGTGATGTTTTTTTTTCTAATGCCAAAGAAAAAAACAAAATATGACCCAACAGAGAGTGAGAAAATAAAATTGTATGTAATGGTTTGAGCTAGGCCCAGAATATTCCCCTAACCCAGTTATCAGGATTTAGGCAGGATAACATGATACATCCCAATCATACTGTTTGGTTATCTGGACCTTGTTTATAC
This sequence comes from Pyxicephalus adspersus, assembly GCF_032062135.1. Taxonomy (NCBI): domain Eukaryota; kingdom Metazoa; phylum Chordata; class Amphibia; order Anura; family Pyxicephalidae; genus Pyxicephalus; species Pyxicephalus adspersus. Next base: position 3,128,436 of record NC_092859.1, read on the forward strand.
CACATTGTCTAAGAAAAGAGTATTCTGGGCCCATCTCATCCCAGCCCCCACCACTAGTAAACAACACATATCCGTAATATACATGTTTCATGCTTGATTCTCCAAATCGCTATCTTGCAGTGAGAAACGTGTATGTCTGATGTTGTTTATCAGATGTCAGTGTTGTACATGGTAGGGACCATCCAACCTGGGTTCCAAGGTTGATCTGGTGTTTCTTTTTATCACCACCCAATCTCTTGGTTTAAACTGTTGGGATCCAGTTGGGTTTGGGTCTGGAATAGAGTCAAACATATATTTATGCACCTTGTTTAGACATTTCTGCAAAGAGGCCACATGACCTGCCATATCAGAATGGAGTGCTTGCAGCTGTTGGGGAAAGTACAGTCCTGTTCTAGGGGCCATCCCAAATAATAGTTCATAAGGTGTGAGCCTATAGTTCCCTTTAGGTGTTGTTCATATTGAATACAATACAATAGGCAGGCATTCAACCCAAGGTTTTTCAACTTCAGCAGATGATTAGCCAGTCCTATTTTGGATGATACCATTGAGTCTCTCAACCTTTCCACTACTTTGAAGATGATATGGTGTATGGATGACTTGTGTAATATTTAAGGCATTCGTTATTTCTGATTGGACTTCCCTATTGAAATTGGATCCTTGTTCTGACTCTATTACCTTAGGGCCCCAAATCTGCAGACAAACTCAAGTCATTTCCTTGCTGTTTTAGCAGTAACTTTAGCTACCAGCCAGGCCTAAGGCCATCCAGAAAACATGTCTACACACACACACACAATCACATATTCAAATATTCCCACTTTAGGAAGCTATATAACATCTACTTGAAGTAGATGGGTAGAAGGGGGTACTCTGGTCTAGGTGAGTGTCTCCTAGGGATCTTTACTACTTAGATTATGTCATGAACAGGTAGGTTATGTCATGAACAGGTAAGGCAAGAGATCCTAAACCTTGTATAAATTAAACTTTTAAAAGTTAAAAAAAATATTTTTCTGTCCAGTAGGCATTTTTGCGCCTTTTGTAACTACAGTATACCCATTACTTTTTATACTTTGTCTTTATACTTTTTTTCTCAAACTTATTTCCAATGGTTTACAACTGTTCTAAAAAATGTTTAAATATTTATTTAATTATTAAGATGGCATACAGTTAATTTCTAACAACAATTAGCACTGGTTGCCTTTTTTTCTCTTGGGGAAATTCAAAAACTCCCCAACCTTTTTCCTTTCTGAGCATTTTCTAGCACCTCCAGGGTATTTTAGATTGTATTCTTTTGAAAATATTGCAGTAACACCTATATAAATATTCCTAAGAAATGAGAAGGAATAGCTCAGTTTTGCACTAAATGCAAGTGCACTGCTGTCCTCATAATAGTATATTTAATTTAGAAAACCCCCAAAATTAGAAAAATTATGTAAGTAATTCAAGTATTTTAATTTTAAGTAATTTTAAGTATTTAGGTACATGAAACATTAGGAGGCCAGGTAAGTTGTATTAAGTTAGGATGGATTGTATATGCAGATTTTATTTGCAAATATCATTGACTTCCTTACATTATTTGCTGTTTGTTTTGCTATGCTCTAACTCACAGTTTAGTAGATGATTATTTATTCTGCAGTTATTTTTATTTTTTTATAACTATCACAATCCAACTTTAGGTGTATTTTTAAAAATACATTTACTGTTATGAACAAATTGTCATTCGTCCATATCATGCTGTAGACTATATGTATAACTATTTAGAAATATAATTTACAATTTAACAAAAACAATATTTTATTTTATAGCTTTCACTATATAATTTAAACAGTAAGATTCCAGGTAAGTTGTATTGAGTTACCTTGGACTGTATATGCATATTCCATATACTATTCCATATACTATACATATTTTTTAGTCACCTTTTCAGTTTCTTTTGCTAAGCTGTCTTTTACATTTTAGAAGACACAGACAGTTTTTATTTAACAGTTAGGATTGTGAATGTTGCTTTATAATTATCACATTATGATTTACATATGTGTTTTCTAAATGTGGTTCAAGCAAACCTGGGTGCTTCTGGTAAGATACAAAGAAATTAAATTAATACCTAAAATATTTAAACATTGATGAAATATTACTA
>NC_092859.1:3130676-3132321 GCF_032062135.1 Pyxicephalus adspersus
TAAAGTTCCTTATCCAAACAATTTAACATGCTACTTAAAAATATAAAGAAAACTTTGCTTTTCATTATATTATTATTATCAATATCACTGCATCACAAAAAAATAAATATTGCCTGCTACTTGGTCTAGTCCATGTGTCCTATAATATATCAAGTGTGGTGATTCCAAATCTGAAGTCTGATTCTGCCTAGGACGTCAGGATTTTAGGTTAATTACACGTATAGACGTGATTAGCTACATTCTCCTGTTCCGTAGTTACTATGTAATCTCTATACATAACTAACTTTTGCCTCATAGTTCCATGACATTACAAAAATGTAGTTTTATGTTGCAACAACATATGCAATTACACATAATTCACCTGTTTAATAAACATTTACATTTCAGAAGTCTTTCAGGAACTTGCTTTTGCGTTTTTGGCTCTCCTCTGTGTCCCGTTGCAGACACCAGCAGTAGTCGCTCATCATGTTGGGGTTGCACCGCCCTTGATATCTTGTTTCCATAACAGAAATGTCCTGGTGGAACCTCTATCCTTCTTCATCACTCACATCACCCAAATTTTGTGGGAAGAAGTCCAGATGGGAATGTAAAAAATGAATTTTAAGTGACATTCGGCAGCCAACTTGATGCTGTTAGCATGTTGTTCACTTGTTCAGCATGTTTTTCAGGTCGCTGGTTGCCCAGAAAGTTTTGTACAACTAGCACAAATTATTCCCAAGCAGCAAGTTCAAGTGGGTTGAGTTTGTCTCTGAATGTGGCATCACGCATCAAATTGTGGCCTGCTTCAGTTTAGCATATGTTATAACTTTTCCAAACATGTCCTTCATATACTGAAAACCCATACCATCATGATCCATTGCAAGCTTTTCATTTATCCAAGTTAAATTTGAAGAGTCAGAAGTTAAACTTTCTGTGGATCAATGAGTGATTTATGTTTCACGTTGTACTGGCCAACAGTGTGTTCAGGTCTGGGTGGCCATTCTTTCACTTTGTACTGGTTGCTGTTCCACAGGCACAAAAAGCACATATATTTTATAGATCCCAATTGCAGGTCAAGAAGGAGTTTCACCACCTTCAGGTCAACACAAACGTTCCACTTGTGTTCTGAATAGTTAATCAATTTCAAAATGACCTTCATGGACTCGTATGTCTCTTTCATTCCTTCGGCATGAGCAAGGGGAACAGAAGGTTTTCCGTTACTTTTTTGCAGCAATACAGCTTTCAAACTTGCTTTGTTCGAGTCTATGAACAATCGCCACTGCTCTGGTATGTATTCGCAACCTAACCCCATCATTAGACCACTCATGTCAGTACGGAAGCAAATGTTGTTTTCCAGCTTGTAATAATCTGAGAATTTTGTGTGACGATCACAGAAGTGTGAAGTTGTCATTCCATTTTGTAGCAAATTCCACTCCCTTAATCTGGAGGCTAACAGTTCAGACTTCTCTTTTGACAAAGATAGGTCCCTTACTAGATCATTTAAATCTGTTTGGCTTATAAAATGTGGCTTACCCTCTTCATATTGGGGTTTATAACATTCATTAACATAGACATCATCCTTCTGTTCCTCATCTGACATGTCACTGTCAGTAACAATAGATGTTGGGGGGGACTGGCACTGGATTCTCTGCGTCATGTGGCCCTG